>NC_080163.1:15594225-15717826 GCF_950295315.1 Erinaceus europaeus
AACTCATAAGAAAGGATTGGTTGTTATTCTTCTGATCACAGGCCTGACAGAGAACCAGCTTTCAGAATGTCAGCACCCTAATCCCTGGGGTTTGGGAGTATGCTATGTTTCATGACAATTTGGCTCTCTAGATGTGATCGAGATTAGGGAAATAAAAATAGGGAGATTCATTCTGTATTGTCAAGGTGGGCCTGATTAGTTCCTCTGGCTGGAGGAGGTAGAGGTGAAGCAGATGAGGGGGAAAAAAAGTTTCGAGATATGAGAAATACTTCACTGCAGTTTTCCAAGTTTCAAGATTAAAATATCAAGAAAAAGTGAATTTTCAATACTGAGAATGACTCTCTGAGGACAGCAAGGACAAGCACTTAAATTCCACAACCACAAGGAACTCAATCCTGCCAACTACCTATATGATTTTGGAAGTGAATTGTTTTCCTCATTCAACCTAGCCTTGAACCTAGCTATTCAACACTTTGTAAATTCAGAAAACCAGAAAAAGAACCCCAGACTACTGACTTGCCAATATGTCAGAGAACGTATTCGTGTTGTTGCAGATGTATACATTCGTGGTGATCTGTTATAGCGAAGATGAAAAAACAAGCCCTCCAGGTTTCAGCTGCCATGTCTCTAGTTTCTCTACCTGTGAAATCAAGGTTTGTTCTCCCAGTGTCCTCACTAAGATGTTTGCAAGGTGTCAGATCATGGACAATAAAGTATTTGCACCTTATCTTTTTGAGTTCTAAATCTGATTCTACTGGAGGTCCTATAAAATAAGATGTGCTTGCTCTTATCTTCTCCCATTGCCAAGGAAAATATTTGCTCTGCTGACCCACTGAGAAATAAGTACAATGCAAGTGGCCCAAGCAGAGCGGTCAAGGTTGCTCTGATCAGCTACCATCCCGTCCCTTTCCCGCAAGCTCAGCCAAGATCAGAAGACTGTGCAATCACCCATATCTGTAAGCAGTGAATATTCCTACATCACTGAGGTTTTATGAATATTTGTTATACTTCGGTGGCAATAATTCCCACTGACGGGAAGGAAAGACTTGTTCCTTCACAAGACCAATCTTTTCATTCTATCTTTTTCATTTTCATGCATTAGCCCCATAACTTATAGTCTCACTGCTGTTTTATTTTTCTTGTATGCTTTCTCTATTTTTCTATCTCCCACTTGCTGCCACTGATGTTAATTTATTCATTTTAAAAAAAATACAGCTGCTTTCAACAGTCTGTTTATCAGAAACAAACTCTTTGTGTGGTATTCATCTGGGGAGTTAGATAAGAGAATCAGCTCCATGGAAAGTGAACCCTCGCAGGAGGTTAATAACAAGGAAGTCTTGAATGATGAGTCTATGAGTTTGAGAGCCAAGACAAGATCAAAGTACCAGGGTGCCTCCCTAAAAGGAGCAGTAAGGTCTCTCTCTGTTCATGGTTTCTTATTTTAAACAGCATTATTCAACTTCAAGAGTGAAGATGGGGACCCACACCTGTCCTCATGACACCCCCATCTCACATCACCTTGCACTCTTCCTTCCTTCTTTCCTTCCTTCCTTCCTTCCTTCCTTTATGCCTCCAGGGTTATTGCTGGGGCTCGGTGCCTGCACTCAAATCTACTACTCCTGGAAGCCATTTTCCCCTGTTTTGTTGCCGTTGTTATCGTTGTTATTATTGTTGTTGTTGGATAGGACAGAGGAATCGGGAGAGGACGGGTAGACAGGGGGAGAGAAAGACAGACACAGGCATACCTGCTTCGTCGCCTGTGTGTCGCCTGTGAAGCGACCCCCCTGCAGGTGCAGAGCCGGGCCTCGAACCGGGATCCTTATGCTGGTCCTTCTGCTTTGTGTCTTAACCCGCTGAGCCACCCACTGCCCAACTCGCTGAGCCACCGCACGACCCTTTGCATTCTATTTTAAATATATACGGCATGTATCCTCAATAAAATCATAAAATCCTTGAAAGTGGACTTTGCTTTCTCAATCTTTTTGAAAACATATGATGCCCCTATATGCCCTGCACACTGCCGGTGCTAAATCAGTCAGATGAAGAAAATAAAATGTGGAAGAGGAGATATTGTATGAAGAACACCCTACTTTCTTTTTTTTTTAGTATTTATTTATTTCCTTTTGTTTCCCTTGTTGTTTTATTGTTATAGTGATTATTGTTGTTATTGATGTCGTTGTTGTTGGATAGGACAGACAGAAATGGAGAGAGGAGGGGAAGACAGAGGGGGGAGAGAAAGATAGACACCTGCTTGTGAGGTGACCCCCCTGCAAGGAACACCCTACTTTCAACATCTCTTTTTTAAGTTTCACTCCAATAAATAAATAAATAAATAAATAAAGGTTCACGTTAGGGGTCAGGCGGTGGTTCCCCCTGTATGACATGTAGTACTAAGTGCGAGGTTGGAGCCCCGCCCCCACCTGCAGGTGGGGGTTGCTTCACAGGTGGTGAAACAGGTCTGCAGGTGTCTGTCTTTCTCCCTTTCTATCACCTCTCTACTCTCAGTTTCTCTCCATCCTATCCAATGAAGTTGAAAAAAATGGCCACTAGGAGCAGTGGGTTCATAGAGCTGACACCAAGCCCCAGCAATAACCCTGGAAGCCAAGGGGGGGAATCTACATTTTTATCTTTTTTTTTTTTTCCTCCTCCAGGGTTATTGCTGGGCTCGGTGCCTGCACCATGAATCCACCGCTCCTGGAGGCCATTTTCCCCCCTTTTGTTGCCCTTGCTGTAGCTTCGTTGTGGTTATTATTATTGCCCTTGTTGATGCAATTCGTTGTTGGATAGGACAGAGAGAAATCGAGAGAGGAGGGGAAGACAGAGAAGGGGAGAGAAAGATAGACACCTGCAGACCTGCTTCACCGCCTGTGAAGCGACTCCCCTGCAGGTGGGGAGCCGGGGGCTCGAACCGGGATCCTTACGCCGGTCCCTGCGCTTTGGGCCACATGCGCTTAACCCACTGCGCCACCGCCCGACCGCCTTGGAATCTACATTTTTTAAAAAATGACTATACTTAAACATTTTTAATTATTCTTTAAAAAAAGTTGTGTGCGAAATGTAGAAAACAATATTAAGTGTATGTTGAAAACCGGAGACTTTGATATGACCAAAGTCAAGAAATATAGGCCAAATTACTAAATCAATGAAACATTATAATTCACTGAATTAAGCACTGGCTCCAGATGTCAAAGACAGAATGTTTGCTGGCAGGCAGCTGTTGATGTGAAAATCATTGCTTAACATTAAATTTGCTTTTAATAACTGCTTGGCAGAATCCTACTAGCAATTATAACACAAAGCAGAATGTGTTGCAACAACACGTGTGAAAACAGCCAGTCTGAAACCCATTGTATTTACAAGACTCATCCTTTAGTACTTGGGCTTTCCTCTGCTTCCTGTCTTCATTATCATCTGCATCATCACCCTAGTCTGTTACTACAAGGTGGCTAGAGATTCAGAGTCTTTATAAAAAATGATCTGTCCTCCTTAACACAAAAAGTGATACAGGACAGGGAAAACAGCAAAGTAATAGGACACTGCCTGAGGCTCCCGAGGTAGAAAGTTCAATCCTTGGTACCACCCTGTGCCAGAGCTGCGCAGTGCCCTGTTCTCACTCCCTCTTTCATGAAAAGAAATAAAATCCTCTTAAGTAACATTTATTCTAATAAAGCAGTATATATGTATATGGTGACTCACATGAACCTGTTTTATTTCTAGCTTCTAAATTCTTTATTTTTATTGCCACCAAGATTACTGTTGGGGCTTGATGCCAGCACAATGAATCCATCGCTCCTGGCAGCCACTTGACCCTTCTTTCTTTTCCTAATTAGTCACCCAATCTGGTCCCCTATGCCTACACTGAACTTCTCTGTTCCAGACTCTTGGAAACAGAGTTGGCAGTCAGCTGAGGTAAAGAACAAACACCTCATCACAGACCCCTGCAAGCGTCAACCCGGCTTTGACCTAGCACGTTAGGATTGGGCCCTCCTCAATCGCTATCAAACAGGCCATGGCCGGTGCGCCGCTATGTTCCATCGCTGGGGAGCCAGAGACGACCTGAACTGCCCCTGCGGCTCCAGACAGACTATGACCCACATAGTCAACGACTGCCACCTCTCCAGATTCAAAGGAGGTCTCGAAACTTTACACCAGGCTCAACCTGACGCTGTTGACTGGCTACGGAAGAAGGGCAAACGCTAGAAGAAGAAGAATTGGATAAGACATGGAGAAACTGAGGGAGGAGGGGGAGATAGAGAAGAGGAGAGAAAGATTGAGAGAATCTCATGAGAGAAAGATTGAGAGGATCTCATGAGAGAAAGATTGAGAGAATCTCATGAGAGAATCTGCTCATGAAGCAGATTCCCTGCAGGTGGAGAGTGGGGGCTCAATCCTGGGTCCTTGAGTTTGGTAACGTGTGTGTTTAACTGGGTGCCACCGCCTGGTCCTTTATTTGTTTATTTATTTAATCTCCATGGTTATTGCTTTGGTTCAGTGCCCACATGACAACTCCATAATTCCCAGTGGCCATTTTTTTTTGTTGTTGTTGTTCTTTTCCCTCTTGCTGGAGGGTAAGAGAGAGAGAGACAGGTAGAGGTAAGGAAAGACACCTATATCACTGCCCTGCTGCTCAAGAAAACTTTCTGCAAGAGGGGACAGGGCTTTGAACCTGGGTCCTTGTACATGGTAACATGTGCACTATACCAGTTGAGCCAGTGGCTGGCCTTGAATCGCTCATTTATTTAATTTTTTTTTTTTTTTAGAAAGAATGGGAGAAGAGGGTGACATTTTCTGGGACTTTTTAAGACTTGGTCCCAAAAAAGCCTTACATTTTCTGAAAACTCTGAACAGCCACAGAAGTGCCTGACTTGATCAAGCATAAAAGACTGGAGACTTGCTCACCTGACAGTCCCAACTTATCTTAGCTTCCAGCGATAAGTTCCAGATTGTCAGCTGCCTGAGTGAGGAAATTTGTTTCGGACTTTCCAAAGAAATCCATCAGCAAATGATGACCACTAAGAAACTCTAGTCCTTACGTTCCTCCAGCAGAATCACCTAGTCAAAGCTGACCGTGGTCCACAAAACTGATAGTTTTGTCAAAATTATCGTTCCTGTGGTTATTTTTTTAAATTTTTATTTATAAAAAGGAAATACTGACAGAAACCATAGAATAAGAGGGGTACAACTCCACACAATTCCCATCACCAGAACTCCCTATTCCATCCCCTCCCCTGATAGCTTTCCTATCCTTTAAGCCTTCTGGGAGTATGGACCTACAGTCATTATGGGGTGCAGAAGGTGGAAGGTCTGGCTTCTGTCATTGCTTCCCTGCAGAACATGGTGTTGGCAGGTCGATCCATACTCCCAGCCTGTCTCTCTCTTTCCCTAGAGGGGCAGGGGTCTGGGGAGGTGGGGCTCCAGGACACATTGGTGGGATTGTCTGTCCAGGGAAGTCTGGTTGGCATCATGCTGGCATCTGGAACCTGGTGGCTGAAAGAAGAGTTAACATATAAAGCCAAACAAATTGTTGACTAATCATGAACCTAAAGGCTGGAATAGTGCAGACGAAGAGTTGGGGGTCTCTGTTTTGTAGATAGCTAGTAGGTCTATTTTAGTTTTATTCCAAAGGGCCTATGACTATACTAGTTCTTTTTTTTTTTTTTCCTGAGCCTGACATCTGATATGCAGGTGGATCCAAGTTATTGTCTGAGCAGATGATGTCATGGCTGGATAAAGGACCAGAAAGCTGGATCAGGGAAAGGAGTAGCTCCCAGATATGGGAAAGGTGTATAAACATTGTTGGCTGTAAACCCCATCGATCTGATTTTTAAAAAATATTTATTTACTTATTCCATTTTGTTGCCCCTGTTGTTTTATTGTAGTTATTATTGTTGTTATTGATGTTGTCATTCTTGGCTAGGACAGAGAGAAATGGAGAGAGGAGGGGAAGACAGAGAGAGGGAGAGAAAGATAGACACCTGCAGACCTGCTTCACTGCCTGTGAAGCAACTCCCCTGCAGGTGGGAAGCTGGGGGCTGGAACCTGGATCCTTGCACCGGTCCTTGTGCTTTGCGCCACCTGTGCTTAACCTGCTGTGCTACCGCCCGACTCCCCGATCTGATGTTTTTAAGTCACTTACGTTTTGGACAACTGTTTCAGTTTTACATTTCGGTAAACTTGGTGACTTAAAAAAGTTTGTGTAGCCCAGGAGTTTGGATGTGGCCCAGAATGGCTGGTTTGTCTTAGTTCTACCATATCCAGAACGAGCTGAGAATACCTGAGAGCAGGGGTGACAAAGATGTCTGAGGGCTTAATGCTTATGGGAACATCTTCCCTTCCAATTTCTGGGTGTGGGTTCTGGCCGTTAAGTTTTGAACTCATCTTAGAGAAAAGACGAGGTGGTATTTCAATTCGGACTCATCACATGGACTAGTATGGGCTTCTTCAGAGCTCAGGGCCGGCTTCCCAGAGAATAGATGTATGCTTTATTCCTTCTTGGAAGTTGCACATGTGACTTCTGATGTAGTCAATAAGTCATCTTGATTAAGGAGAAGGAAAATAAATCTCATGTAACCAAGACCCAGGATGTTTTTGCATGAGGCTAAGTGATTCTCTGAGACATAAGATCTTTAGTGTCAAACCTAGAAAAGTTCTGGGCAATGCAGGGTAAGCTGGTTACCTCACTAAAGCCCATGTTCTGAAGCAGTGTAAAATTCACATTTACTATAAATGTGAAGGTAAGAATTGTGTTGGGGGCAAGCTTTGAAAAATACATGTACCCACATATTTTATTTATACAGGAACATAAAACTGGAATTCAAACTTATATTGCAAAAAACCAGCAATTCATAATAATGTGAATTCTGTAACCACAGAGATTTTTCTTCTTTGTTCATAGATGAGTCTCAAAGTCAAGAATAGTGACTGGAGGGCAGGGGTAGATAGCATAATGGCTATGCAAATAGACTCCCATGCCTGAGGCTCCAAAGTCCCAGGTTCAATCCCCTGCACCACCATAAACCAGAGCTGAGAAGTGCTCTGGTAAAAAAGGAAAAAAAAAAAAAAAAAAGGCTGGCACATAGCTTACCATATTGGTAGATAACTTCTGTATTGGCTGAGTGAAATAACGGTAAGTCCCATAACATTCCATTCCATTCCATTCCATTCCATTCCATTCCATTCCATTCCATTCCATAAAATATAACTATTATCTGAATCTTTCACACTTTTCTTGCTTGCGTTTATCCATGTTGGTTTAAATTGACATAATCTTCCTGACTAGCTAGGATACTTAGAGAACTTTAGAGAAAACCACTTCATCTTCTAGATTCTCTGATTAGGTATATTTCATAGGCAGATTCTTAGATGACTGAATAAGGAGGACAAGGAGCGGGTGTTTGAGAGATCTTGCATCTATCTGCTTTATATCTAGGGTGTTCCTTCAGTAATAGGGTCCTTTGGATGAAGCATCCTACTCTTTCTGGGGGGCTGGGCGGTGACAATCAAGGTTAAGTGCACGTAGTATGAAGCACAGAGATCCACCCAAGGATCCCAGGTTAAGCCCTCAGCCTCCCACCTACAGGGGGTCACTTCACAGGTGTGATGCAGATCTGTAGGTCTCTATCTTTCTCCCCCGTCCTATTTCCCTCTCCTCTCTCAATTTCTCTCTGTCCTATCCAATTTAAAAAAAAAGGGGGGGGGGGAAAGGCCTTCCAGTAGCAATGGATTCGTGATGCTGGCACTGAGACCCAGCAATAACCCTGGAGGCAAAAAAAAAAAAAAAAAAAAAAAGGAATACTAGTTCTATTTCAGAAAAAAAAAAAAAAAACGTAAGGAAGAAGAGTGGGAACAGAACAAACTCTAAAATCGGACCCTAGGGTTTTGATAGACGAACAAAAGGGAAGTTAGGAGAGAGAAGCCAATGATTTAACAATAAACCACTGTAAGAGAGACAAAGGAGCAGTATCACTGGAAATCTATATTGGCAGTAGACCTCACTTTGTTCAAGTCTTCATGTTTCCTTTTTTTTAAATTTCTTTATTGGGGGATTAATGGTTTCCAGTCAACAGTAAAGTACAATAGTTTGTACATGCGTGACATTTCCCAGGTTTCCATTCAACACCCACTAGGGCCTCCTCTGCCATTATGTTCCAGGATTTGAGACACACACCCCCCCCCAACCACAACCCCACCTCAGAGTCTTTTACTTTGGTGCAATCCAGCAAAGCTCTTCATGTTTCTTATGAAGAAATTTATCATTACTATTGTCCAAAGTTCAAACCTGAGCCTACATTACTTAGTAACTTCAAGTTCATAATAGTTTTAATGCCTTTTTTCTTTTTTAAAAAATATTTATTTATTTTCTCTTTAGTTGCCTTTGTTTTATTGTAGTTATTATTGATGTTGTTGTTGTTTGTTGGATAGGACAGAGAGAAATGGAGAGAGGAGGGGAAGACAGAGAGCGGGAGAGAAAGTGAGACACCTGCAAACCTGCTTCACCAGCTGTGAAGTGACTCCCCTGCAGGTGGGAAGCCGGGGGCTGAACCAGGATCCTTAAACCGGTCCTTGCACTTGGCGCTACAGCTACTGCCAACTTCCTTAGTGCCCTATTTCTGACCAGACAATGGTGATTTTAAAGAATGAAGTTCTCTACAGAGAGAAATGGTTAGTGAGGCAGATGGGTGGAATCAAGACAGAATGGAAAAATTCAAAGTCATACCAGAGGAGTTCCTTTCCATATTGTAAAAGGAGAGATTTCCCTTTCTCCGTCTTTGCCTTGGCTTGTCGGTAGTTATATATGGTACCTGCACACACACTTCATATTTATGAGTTTCTTAATATTGACTTTTCTAAAATAAACTTGGGAGATGTATAGTAGGTTGCTTCTAGTCAACACTATTCACATTGATACTAAAGTGAGGAAATAGATATTAAATTTTACTCCTAAAAATAAAACTCATTTCCAGAGAGGAAATTAAATTTGATGTCCTTCCATATAAGCTGTAAGCTAATGAAAGATTTTTTTATGTGTGGCAATGAATAATTCTGGTGCAAATTATTGACACATCACAGAAAAGATTCTAATTCAGTAACCAAAACAAATTAAGACTATCTGAAAATAATTCTCTTTGATAGTCTCTAGCTACTTAAAAACTATTAAAATGTGGAGTTATTATAAGATGATTTCATGTTTATTCCCTGAAAAGTTTTAATAAATTCTCAGGTATGAAGCATGGGAAAATGAGCAGGTGGTAGAGCCATTACCGAAATGGTTTCCAACGAGCTTTAAAATATTGTGAATGTATTTTAACCATTTGGGGTATGTATATTTGATTTTCTATCTAAAAAGAAAGATACTAATATCTTCAAAAAGTTTTTTGAAAACTAGGTAATTCATGATAGGCATTTATTAAAAGGTAAACATGGGGGAGTTGGGCATTAGCACAGTGGGTTAAGTGCACAGGATGGCAAAGCGGAAGGACCAGAGTAACAATCCCGGTTTGAGCCCCCGGCTCCCCACCTGCAGGGAAGTCACTTCACAGCCAGTGAATCAGGTCTGCAGGTGTCTATCTTTCTCTCCCTCTATCTGTCTTCCCCTCCTCTCTCCATTTCTCTGTCCTATCCAACAAGGATGACATCAATAACAACAACAATAATAACTATAACAATAAAACAGCAAGGGCAACAAAAGGGAAAAATAAATAATTTTTTTTTAAAAAAAGGTAAACATGTGTTTTCCTTGTGTTTACTCTGATCTCTGATCTTCATTGACTATCTCATATCTTTAATTTTCTTTGTCTCATTAAACTTGAGCTATGCAAATAATTTTTCTATTCTTTCTCTTTTTTTCTGGGATTCCAATTATACATATGTTAGATCATCTATTTGGGTAAATTTGTGAGCCTCGATTCTGTTTTTAGACTATGCTTTTTCTAAGCAGGATCTGACTAAATTGAAAGTAGGGCACCAAAATAAAAACCCTGTGGTGAGGGGTAGACATGCAGCTTCCTGGGCCGGTGGGGGGTGGGGGTGGGTGGGTGGGATGGGACACAGTCTTTTGGTGGTGGGAATGGTGTTTACATACACTCCTAGTAAAGTGTAGTCATATAAATCACTAGTTAATTAATATGAGAGGGGGAAAATTAAGTGTATGTCTTGAAGTTCTTAAAATAAAGACTGAGTCTTTTTAATATATAGGCTGTGTATTTGATATGCGGACTCTCTCAAAAGCCCAGACCAAGTAGATCAGAAGCAACCAATGGCACAGCTACATACAAGATACTGGGTACTATACAGCAAACCCTAACAAAAGGACTTTTCAAAGTTAACCCAATTACCAAGTAATGTGATGATAACATTAACTGTCCATTGTCTTTTTGAACCCTAAGACAGCAGGAACCTCACATCTCCACTATAGAGCCAATATTTCCCCAGTCCTGGAACCTTAGACTAGGGTCCACTTTCCCACATGCCTCTCCCAATCCATATCAAATAATGTTGCATCAGCCGATCGAAACCTAATCAGCGCAACGATTGCCACCTCAACATGTTTCAGCTCAGACTGTGTCCAGAGACTTCACATGTGGAATGACAACCCTTCAGCTTCATTACTCGGGTGAGACCTTTCCTTTCATAGTATTCTCTAATTCCATTCCAGGTGGTTCACTTCCTAACAAAGTCCCAAAACCTAGATATAGACCAGGTTCTGTGAGAGAGAGCATATGATCACACGTATCCATAAACTAGTGCAAAATATATACCTGAAAGCAGAAGTGCACTAGAGTTTGCAGTGAGTACCCCCCCAAAACTTCCTCTCCACTATTCCAACCTTTGGGTCCATGATTGCTCAACAATTTGTTTGGCTTTGTATGTTAATTCTCTTTCCAGCCACCAGGTTCCAGATGCCATCAGGATGCCGGCCAGGCTTCCCTGGACTGAAGACCCCACCAATGTGTCCTGGAGCTCCGCTTTCCCAGAGACCCACCCTACTAGGGAAAGAGAGAGGCAGGCTG
This sequence comes from Erinaceus europaeus, assembly GCF_950295315.1. Classification (NCBI taxonomy): domain Eukaryota; kingdom Metazoa; phylum Chordata; class Mammalia; order Eulipotyphla; family Erinaceidae; genus Erinaceus; species Erinaceus europaeus. Next base: position 15,605,235 of record NC_080163.1, read on the forward strand.
GGAGTATGGACCAACCAGTCAACGCCCATGTTCAGCGGGGAAGTAATTACAGAAGCCAGACCTTCCACCTTCTGCAACCCTCAACGACCCTGGGTCCATGCTCCCAGAGGGATAGAGAATGGGAAAGCTATCAGGGGAGGGGACGGGATATGGAAATTGGGTGGTGGGAATTGTGTGGAGTTGTACCCCTCCTACCCTATAGTTTTGTTAATTTATCCTTTTTTAAAAAAAAGATAGAAAAAAAGAATATGCTTTTTCTTTATATTTCATAATTATTGTTGCTCTGAAATGTTCTTGTTGTTTTAGTTCACTGTTTACTCTGTTATCTTTTTCTTCTAGACCTAGACAATTCAATCAATCCTGTGAAAGTTGTAATTCAGCTACTGGATGTTTCAGTTCTAAAGTTTTCATCTTGTCAGTTTCAACTTGTGTATCCTAGCTGAGATTTCCAATCTGTTCATTTATTATAAGCATATTTTTTCACATTTTTCCCCTCACGTTTCATTAAGAGTAGTCACAAAAGTTGTCTTTAAAAGTCTTGTTGGCTAGTTTTAACATATCTCACTTCAGAGTTGATCTTGCTTGATTTTTTTCTTTGAATTTTTAAAATGTCTAGTATTTAACATCAAACAAGTTTCTGTATTGTAGTCTAGAGTTTGATTTGTAAATCATCTAATGTTTAAAGAATTGAGGGTATGTTAAATTCTGCTATTTTTCTCTAATTAGGGTTCTTTTGTGGCAGCATGTTATTATCATGTCTGAAATTGACATGTGATCTCTCTTTCTTTGCTGGAAATACCAATGTAAGCTCATAGTTTTGTCTTTTGCTGGCCTGCATTTAACTATTTATTTGTGATGGAAGAGGAAGACAGAGAAAAAGGGACCAGAGCATTGCTCAATTGTGACTTATGGTGGCACTGATGAATGAATCTGGCCTCTCAGGTCCTCAGACATGAAAGTATACAGTCGCTGTCAGACTTTCCAGCATTTGCTGATCTACTTTGAATCTGTGTGGTGCATGGATGACTACAGAGCCAATGAAAGACACACTGTTGGGAATCCAATCTCAAAAGAGCTCCTTCCTTTTCTGCTTTAAGTATTTATCTTTTTTTTTTGTCCCCTTGGTCACATATGCACAAACAACAGAAAGAAAAAAAAGAAAGAAAGAAAGAAAAAAAATCGGGCTAGCTGTGGCACACCTGGTTAGGGGTACATAGTACTAAGTGCAAGGACCCATACCAGTATCCTGGTTTCAGCCCCGTCCACCCACCTGCAACAGGATCACTTCACAAGTGGTGAAGCAGGTCTTTAGGTGTCTTTCTCTCCCCTTCTATAACTTTCCCTCCTCTCTCAATTTCTCTTTGTCCTATCCAATAAAAAGGTGGGGGGAAAAATGGCTGCCAGGAGCAGTGGATTCATAGTGCAGGCACTGAGCCCCAGTGATAACCTGGAGGCAAAACAAAACAAAAACTATCATCTTTCCACTTACCTGATCTGTGTGTGACATCCTCAAACCACTTAGCATCATGCTAATAGCCAGCAAAATGGAAATTTTCCCCTAAAGAAGGAATTCCTTCAATTCCTTCTGTTTCCATGTTTACACAGCATGAGTCTTCACTGTTAATTACTCAGTGTCTTTAGGTAATATTTTGGTCTGAGCTTTGCAGTTATTTTTTGTAGGGGAAACTATCTGATTATTAATCTTTGAATACCGCATCCATAAATCCCCTCACCCCCCCCCCATTTATTTAAAGTACTCATCTGCTTTAACTGAATTTTCAGCCAAAATATTAGTAGATGTGTGTGTGTGTGTATGTGTTTATCTTAAACTATAATTCCTCCCAATTTGACTTGTTTTTAATAAAAGATGAAAACATATCTATTTTTCTTTCCTCCATCTTTGTAAATGTCATTTAAGCAATCCCAATCATACTACTACTACTAGCGTTTGCCCTTCTTCTGTAGCCAGTCAACAGCGTCAGGTTGAGCCTGGTGTAAAGTTTCGAGACCTCCTTTGAATCTGGAGAGGTGGCAGTCGTTGACTATGTGGGTCATAGTCTGTCTGTAGCTGCAGGGGCAGTTCGGGTCGTCTCTGGCTCCCCAGCGATGGAACATAGCAGTGCACAGGCCATGGCCTGTTCGATAGCGATTGAGGAGGGCCCAATCATAACGTGCTAGGTCAAAGCCGGGTTGACGCTTGCAGGGGTCTGTGATGAGGTGTTTGTTCTTTACCTCAGCTGACTGCCAACTCTGTTTCCAAGAGACTGGAACAGAGAAGTTCAGTGTAGGTGTAGGGGACCAGATTGGATGACGAGACGTCAAGCGTTGGACAGGGTGGGCGAAGATATCCGCGTATATTGGCAGGTCCGGTCGAGTGTAGACGTGGGAAATGAATTTAGATGATGCCGTATCCCGACGAATATCTGGCGGGGCGATGTTGCTAAGAACTGGCAGCCATGGAACCGGGGTGGAATGGATGGTTCCAGAATTATCCTCATGGAGGAATATAATTTGGAATCGACCAAGTGGACATGGGGGCTACGGAACCATACTGGGGCACAGTATTCTGCAGTGGAATAGCATAATGCCAGAGAGGATGATCGTAGTGTGGAAGCGCTCGCGCCCCATGAGGAGCTGGCCAGTCTTGCAATGATGTTATTCCTCGCGCCCACCTTTGCTGCAGTTTTTATGAGATGTTCATGAAATGACAGGGTACGATCGAGAGTAACGCCAAGATAGACTGGCTGGGCTTCATGCCGGATTCTCGTATCGCCAAGCTGCACATTAAGCTCACGCGAGACCGAGGCATGGTGTAGATGGAGAACAGATGATACCGTTTTTGCAGTGCTAGGGATTAGTCGCCATTTTTTACAGTAATCAGATATCAGAGACATGTCTTTCGTGAGTGTTTCCTCGAGGATGTCGAACTTGGATGCCTGAGTTGCACAGCAGATGTCATCGGCGTAGATGAACTTCCTTGAAGAAGTTTCTAGAAGGTCATTGATGTAAATATTAAATAGCATAGGAGCCAGAACAGAACCCTGGGGGAGGCCACTTGAGACAATCATTAGAAGACAAGGTTGTTTCTGTTGAACTTGAAAGTACAGTTTTGTTTTTTTGTTTTTTGTTTTTTTTTTTAACTGTAATATGTTTGCAAGCATACTGCCAAGAATTGATGAGGAGTTTTAAGGTCAGGCAGAAGAAGGTTACTTGCTAGATGGGTGACACTGGGCAATTTATCTAATCTGTATATGCCTCAGTTTGTGAATTTGAGCGAAAAATACCTATTCCAATGCATGGTATTGAGGATGTAATGAAATGATGAAGGTAAGGTTCTGAGAAGACAAGGCAGAAAGAAAATCTTAACTTTTTTTTTCTAAATTCCTATCTGGACCCATTTAAAATCTATTCTTTCCTCTTAATAACACATACTATTTTATTTATAACTTTCTCTGGTGAATTTTGATTATACTATATACTTCCCATTACATTTTCAGTAATCCAGGGGACAGATTTTACTTATTTATATATGATTTATAGTGCCCTGAAGAGACCATAAATATTCATAAGTATTAGAAAATTGAACTTCTTTTCATGAATTTCCATTCCACTAACATTATAGAAGTTTCTTTTATTTTTTATGGGGGTGTAATGGTTTCTAGTACAGCTGCTGACACCTGGTTACAGTTTCTCATCTCCCTGTGGTGGGTCACTACAGCAGATTCTTTGAGAGATATTCTATTCTTAAAGTGCATAGAAAATTCTTACACTGACTTCTCTATTCCTCTGAATCTTTCTCAGTGTTTAAAAATCAATTTAGAAAGATTTAACTTGTACCTTGAGGTTCAAAAAGCCCACACACAAGTCAGTTTTGTCTTGATTTTATAATGGAAAAATTCCATTGTAACTTCAAGTTTTTCAGGAGGTTTATAATCCAAGACTGAAAATGACAATGAAGCATTGCCTTTTCTGTAATAAATTATTTTCATGATTGACTAGATAAAACAACTATAAATTTATACATTTAATAATATCTCACAAAGAGAAAAAAAAGATCTCACAAAGAAATTCAGTTATCTTCTCTTTCCTTCATAAGGGGTACCTATTGATTTTACCCATCTAACACAAAATATATCACTTTGCCATATGGTAGGAATGGACAAATATCTCAGAAATATAAAAGTGGGCCTTTCTCCTAGGAATATGAATCTCAGGTAGGTATTTACACATACCATAAATGTCAACATTGTTACCGATGAGAACATGCTGACAGATAAGTATTAGTAAAATTTCTCTCATTTATTTTTTATTTTTTTTCATTTCTATAATTTCTAATTATATACTTTTTAATAATTTCATTATTTAAACAAGTAACAAGAATGTATTGTTGGTCAGAAAAGGAAACTGCCAAAATTCTTTTTTTTTTTGCCTCCAGGGTTGCTTATCGCTGGGGCTCGGTGCCTGCACTATGAATCCACCGCTCCTGGAATCCATCTTTTTTCCATTGTTGTTGTTATTGTTACCATTGTTGTCATTGCTGCTGTAGTTGTTGGACAGGACATACAGAAATTGAGAGAGAAGGGGAAGACAAGAGAGGGAGAGAAAGACACCTGCAGATCTGCTTCACCACTTGTGAAGTGACCCCCAAGGTCAGGGAGCCAGGGACTCAAATCGGGACCCTTGCATGGGTCCTTGTGCTTTGCACTATGTGCGCTTAACCCAGTGTGCTACCGCCCAACCCCAGCCAAAATTCTTGAGTAGCTGTCTCTGAAGTGCCATCTTTCGTACTAACTCTACATTACTATTTCTGGCATGTGAACTATAAATATGGTTATTTTAGTGTATATCTTAAACAATAAACATATGATACCATATATGTTGAGGCATTTTAAGATAGGTTTAAAACTTAAATTTGTTACTTATAAAACTTGAGAGTTTAAAAATGTTAATGGTTTAAAAAAGTTGTTACGGGGGGCGAGTGGTAGCACAGCAGATTAAGCACACATGGCATGAAGAGAAGGACCAGATTAGAGATCGGGGTTCCACTCCCTGGCTCCCCACCTGCAGGGAGGTCGCTTCACAAGCAGTGAAGCAGGTCTGCAGGTGTCTATCTTGTCTAACCCCTCCTCTCTCGATTTCTTTCTGTCTTATCCAACAACACCAATGGCAACAATAATAGTAACAAGGGCAACAAAATGGGAAAAATGGCCTCCAGGGTCAGTGGATTCAAAGTGCAGGCACTGAGCCCCAGCAATAATCCTGGGGGTAAAATAATAATAAATAGCAACAACAACAATAAGTCACAGAGATTTGTAGGACTCAAGAATAGTATTAGCTAAATCTTGGTCATGCTGATATTAAAGTCTAATTTTGTACCCTAGCTGGAAAGGAATACTTCAGAATTTCTAAACCTATTTGGAAGAAACGTCTAGGAAAACTCTCTTCAAGTGATATTTTCAGAATAAGACCAATGTTATTACTTGAATTTTATGCTTATTTGAATATCTTTGAATGTGATATTATAGGAGATCCAACCTTGTTATTTTCAATGGCCAACTTCAGGACATATTAACTAAAAAAAAATGAGGTGGAAATTTGGCTTTGTTTTTATTTATTTATTTTTTTTAATTTTTTATTTAAGAAAGGATTAGTGGGGAGTCGGGCTGTAGCGCAGCGGGTTAAGCGCAGGTGGCGCAAAGCACAAGGACCGGCATAAGGATCCCGGTTCGAACCCCGGCTCCCCACCTGCAGGGGAGTCGCTTCACAAGTGGTGAAGCAGGTCTGCAGGTGTCTATCTTTCTCTCCTCCTCTCTGTCTTCCCCTCCTCTCTCCATTTCTCTCTGTCCTATCCAACAACGACAACAACAATAAAACAATAAGGGCAACAAAAGGGAATAAATAAATAAAATAAAAATTAAAAAAATAAAAATTAAAAAAAAAAAAAAGAAAGGATTAGTGAACAAAAGCATAAGGTAGGAGGGGTACAACTCCACACAATTCCCAACACCCAATTTCCATATCCCGTCCCCTCCCCTGATAGCTTTCCCATTCTCTATCCCTCTGGGAGCATGGACCCAGGGTCGTTGAGGGTTGCAGAAGGTAGAAGGTCTGGCTTCTGTAATTGCTTCCCCGCTGAACATGGGCGTTGACTGGTCCATATCCCCAGTCTGCCTCTCTCTTTCCCTAGTAGGGTGTGACTCTGGGGAAGCTGAGCTCTAGGACACATTGGTGGGGTCTTCAATCCAGGGAAGCCTAGCCAGCATCCTGGTGGCATCTGGAACTGCGAACTCTAGTGTACTTCTGCTTTCAGGTATATATTCTGCTGTAGTTTATGGATATGTGTGCACATAAGCTCTCTCTCACAGAAACTGGTGTATATCTAGGTTATGGGACTTTGTTAGAAAGTGAACTACCTGAGATGAAATTAGAGTGTACTATTAAAGGAAAGGTCTCACCCGAGTAATGAAGCTGAAGGGTTGTCATTCCACACGTGAAGTCTCTGGATACAATCTGAGGTGAAGCATGTTGAGGTAGCAATCGTTGCATTGGTTAGGTTGTGATCGGCAGATGCAATGTTATTTGGTTTGGATTGGGAGATGCATACGGGAAAGTGGGCCCTATCCAAGGGTTCCAGGACTGGGGGAAGTAGGGGCTCTATAGTGAAGATGTGAGGTTCCTGCTGTCTTAGGGTTCAAAAAGACAATCAATAGTTAATATTATCATCACATTATTTGTTAATTGGGTTAACTTTGAAAAGTCCCTTTGTTATGGTTTGCTGGACAGTACTCAGTATCTTGTATATAGCTGTGCTATTGGAAGCTTCTAATCTACTTGGTCTAGGCTTTTGAGAGAGTCCGCATATCAAATACATAGCCTATATATTAAAAAGATTCAGTTTGTCTTTTGAGAAACTTTGAGACATACAATTGATTTCCCCCTCTCATATTAATTAGCTACTGATTTATATGTCTACATTTTGCTAGGAGTGTACATAAACACCATTCCCACCACCAAAGGACTGTGATCCATCCCTCCTGCCCACTCCCACCCCCCACTGGCCCAGGAAGCTACATGCCTACCCCTCACCACTGGGTTTTTACTTTGGTGCCCTACTTACAATTTGATCAGGTCCTGCTTTTAGTTTCCCTTTCAGATCTTCTTAGTCAGCTTCTGTTGATGAGTGGGATCATCCCATACTCATCTTTATCTTTCTGACTTAGTTCACTTAACATAATTCCTTCTAGCTCTGTCCAAGATGGGTCAGAGAAGGTGGGTTCATTGTTCTTGATAGCTGCATAGTATTCCATTGTGTATATGTACCACAGCTTTCTCAGCCACTCATCTGGTGTTGGGCACCTGGGTTGCTTCCAGGTTTTAGCTATTATGAACTGTGCTGCTATGAACATAGGAGTACACACCTCTTTTTGGTTGGGTGTTATGGAGTCCTTGGGGTATAACCCCAGGAGAGGAATTATTGGGTCATATGGAAGGTCCATGTCTAGCCTTCTGAGAGTTTTCCAGACTGCTCTCCACAGAGGCTGTACCAATTTACATTCCCACCAGCAATGTAAAAGGTTTCCTCTGTCCCCACATCCTCTCCAGCATTTGTTGCTGCTGTCCTTTTTGATGTATGCCATTCTTACAGGAGTGAGGTGGTATCTTAGTGTTGTCTTGATTTGCATTTCTCTGATAATCAGTGACCTAGAGCAGTTTTTCATATGTTTGTTAGCCTTTTGGATCTCCTCTGTGGTGAATGTTTTGTTCATTTCCTCTGCCCATTTTTGGATGGGGTCATTTGCTTTTTTGCGGCTAAGTTTGCTGAGCTCTTTATATATTTTGGTGATTAGTTTCTTGTCTGATGTCTGGCATGTGAAGATCTTCTCCCATTCTGTGAGGGGTCTCTCTGTTTGTTTAATAGTTTCTTTGGATGTGCAGAAGCTTTTCAATTTGATGTAGTCCCATTGGTTTGTTTCTGCTTTGGTCTTCCTTACACTTGGGTTTGATTCATCAAAGATGTCCTTGAGGTGTATGTGGGAAAGTGTTTTACCAATGTTTTCCTCTAAGTATTTGATTGTTTCTGGTCTGACATCTAGGTCTTTGATCCATTTGGAGTTGATTTTTGTTTCTGGTGAGATAAAGTGGTTCAATTTCATTCTTCTGCATGTTGCAACCCAGTTTTCCCAGCACCATTCATTAAAGAGAGCCTCCTTTTTCCATTTAATCCTTTGGGCCCCCTTATCAAAGATTAGATGCCCATAGGTGTTGGGATTTACTTCTGGGCTTTCAATTCTGTTCCACTGGTCTGTATGCCTATTTTTGTTCCAGTACCATGCTGTTTTGATGATGATGGCTTTATAATATAGTTTAAGGTCTGGGAGTGTGATGCCTCCATTTCTGTTTCTTTTCCTTAAGATGGTTTTGGCAATTCTAGGTGTTTTCAGGTTTGGCTTTGTTTTTAATAATGTATCTGTAATACATTGAGAACACTTATGCTCAATTAAAAAAAAATAATGCTTGGGCACTGGATGGTAGCTCACTTGGTAGACTGCACACATGACCATGAACAAGGACTAGAGGTCAGTCCCCCAGTCCTCACCAAGAGTGGGAAAGGTTCAGAAGTGGTGGAGCAGTGCTGCAGGTATCTCTCCTTGGTCCCTCCCTATAGTCTATTCCTCCTTTTCTGTCTCTATTTCACACACACACACACACACACACACACACACACACACACACACACTGTATATGTTGCCAAGAAAGGTGGAATTGCTAAATAGGCACAAAATAATTAACAATAATAATAATAATGCATGATACATTGATTTAGAAGAGATACAGAATTAACAGATTGATTGGGAAGCTCTTTTATTACAGAATTTTACTGGAATCTCACAAATGATAACAAGAGTATGAAAGTTCATTTTCTGTTGTTAAAGTTTGGGAGGCTCTAGCTGGCCGGGCTAGTGTTGCGGCGGTAGACAGAGACAGAGACTCGGGGACACACGGCTGGGCTGAGAAGCTGCAGTTTAATCTTTATTCAAGAAAGGGCAAATCACCACACCATGTGCTTCTCCTTCATTCTTCCTCCATGGCTGCTCCTGGGACTGTGGACGTCCTTAGAATAGGGGGCAGGGAGAAAAAAGGGGCATGAAACTAGCAAGGGCCAAACCAATTCTCTCAGAGTTGGGGGGAAGGAGAACAAACCAATATGAAACATAGCAACAATTTTCCCTAACTTTTAAGCATTGGAGTGGAAACATAATGGTAGGGCTAATAAACAGGCCTTTGGTCTAACTACCATTTTATATTCAGAGCATTTGTTTCTTCCTAAAGAAACATGTCAACTGGAGTAAGAGTAAGCAGTACTAGCAAATCAGTGTTGACACCACGGTATACGTAGTTTTCTGAACCAATGAAACATTTTTTAATATGATTTCTAGAGCCCATTTACAAGACTTAACCACTATAAGACTTCACTTTTTCCTTTATAAAGGAATAATTCTTCCCTTGAAGGAAAACTGCATTTGTAGTTCATCTGATGGTTAAGGAAACTATAAAATTAGTAAGTTCTTCCATAGACGTCAGTGAAAAATTATAGTGAAAATTTTAAACATATGGTTGTCAATTAGTATGGGTTTTTTTTTTTCTTCTTAAATACTGCTGCCCTATAATGTACCCTCTTTTGTTCTTTAGAAGCTAGAGTCTTTTGTTCTATGTTTTCTTAAAGTCTAGTCTCAAAAGCTATCCTGTTTCAAAATGACTTACAGCTATTTTGTGGCCACTGGGGTGTAGACAGAGAATAGACCTGGGGATCTCTAACATATGGGAAGGAGTAAATAAGATTACCCTAGATAAAGAGAAACTAAAAAGAGAAAACTTTTTCTCTTTGAGTAAAGACTACAGCAGACATAAAAGCCCTGAAAGGTGGCAATATTCACAAGAATAGAAATCAGGGAAATTTGAATATGGTGACATCTTGGATGACAACTGCAAGGTAACAAGTATATCAAACACAAATTCATACTTTTGGCTAAGCTTCAGAATGACATAAACACTACCAGTCTCCTTGTGTTATGAGAAATCAGTGAAGAAATAAAACAAAACAGTACTTGTATTCTAAGACACCAAAGAGTTGTAGAATCAACTAAATCTAAGTACACTAAATTATAAAGACAGACATACCTTCCCTACATTATTAGTTCAGTGGGTACCCCCTGCTCTGAGGAATCATAGGAGAAGAAAAGGGAAACTGAGGACAAAGACAAAACAGTCACACTGGCCAGAGATGTTGGCTCAGAATCTGAGTGAGTCTTAGAAGCCACCCCCTTCATTTCTCCATGAGAACTTTGTTGAGTAAGCTCAATTTTGCTGTAAACTTAAAACTTCCCAAGGAAATAAAGTTTATTAATTGAAAAATACATCTGACATGCAGAAACTATTAAATTAAATTAATGTCAGACTGAAATAAACAGAAGAAATTATTACTGACAGGTCAACAGAAATGAAAATGGAAGCACACGGACAAAAATCATTTCTAAGTTACTGAAAACACACAAAAATTTCAGATGGCCCAGAATGCATTTAAGTGCCCCCCACCCAAAGCAGAAAAATGGAGTTGACAAATATATGAGGATAAAACAGTCAAGTTTTCCAAACTGACCAGTCTCAGGCCACCGAACTAAGAAATGTAGAAAATCCCAATAATAATTACAGAGAAAGCTTTTGTTAAATACATCTTAGCCGAGCCATTCAAAACACAGATAAAGAGCGAACCCTTAGGAAAAGCCTTAAAGAGCATTTTCCCAACACGGCTTTGATCACTGACACCACATGTGCCTGTGCTCACTCATGTGTGCTTCCCTTCTCTGCCTATCCTCACTGCCCTCTCACTACGAAATAAATACATATACCTTTTTCTTTAACAAGACAGTCTTGAATAAAAAATGGTGTTTTGGTGACTAAAAACACAGAAACTATAAAAGAGGGAATAATTGATTAAAAATGCAAAGCAGTCAACACATCATTCTTTACTTAGTGAAGCTTTGTACAGCAGTTAAGATATTCTCAATGGATGTGAGGGAGATCTGGCTGCAACATCTGTCACCCCATTGATCAACAGGGTTGATTCCTCTCATCTGCCTGGCTAGGGGGGTGTCCCTTCCTCCTGCACTGGCAGTGTGTCACTAACAAAGCTGCGGGCTCTGTTGAAGAGGACGGCCTTCCCGGAACAGAGACGGCTAGGTCTTCGGTTGAGGGCATATGAGTAGCTGCTCTCCCTTGCTAGAACCTCCAATAAAGCTCTCAAAATGTGTTCAAAATATTTTCGGATTACAAACAGAATTACTCTTCACTAGCAGACACGCAAAGACAATACATTATAGGAATTTCGTTGTGATGAAGCAGCCCAGATGATAAATTGGCTCTTCAAGAAGAAAACAAAACATGAGAAAGAATAAATGACAGTGGGAGTCGGGTGGTAGCGCAGAGGGTTAAGCGCACCTGGCACAAAGCGCAAGGGCCAGCATCCGATTCAAGCCCCCGGCTCCCCACCTGCAGGGGAGTCACTTCACAAGTGGTGAAGAAGGTCTGCAGGTGTCTATCTTTCTTTCCCCCTCTCTGTCTCCCCCCTCCATTTCTCTCTGTCCTATCCAACAACAATGACATCAATAATAACTACAACAATAAAACAAGGGCAACAAAAAGGAATAAATATTTTTTTAAATATGTATATTTTTTAAAAAAAGAATAAATGACAGCTAGTTGTCTTTATTGGGAGGGAGGTTAGTACAGCTGACACATGGTAAAAGTACTCACTTAAAAGACTATTGGTGAGGCATAGCCATGGAATAATGGGGACCAAACACCTCTCCTCCCAAAACAACAAATAAATACAACAAAAGACCCAACTGAAGTCATCATTGACAGCTGAAAGTTCTGCAGCACCAGGTGGGTGCTTGCGTGTTGTTGGAGCAAAAGGGGCGTGAGTGGGGTTGAAGAACAACAAAGTCAAATCAGACCTCTGGGTGGCGTGGGCACAGAGCTGCGCCATTTTGGAGATTTCACTTTAAGCACGGCAAGGAAGTAACATTGTTCCTAGTGCCAGAAGAAAAGAGACAGGGGCTTAAAACCTCTCAGTCTTTCACTGAGGGAGGCTTTAGCCTTCTTATTTTAAGGCAAGGACACAACTAAAACAGGGCATTTGTGACCACAAGATAGCCCAAAGCCACCACCTGCCCGACCCTTTCTCTGCAGATCATACAAACAAGAGAAATCTAGAGATCACAATAGCACCACCTGCTGGCCAGCAATAACCAACACAAAAATGCACAGAGAATCAGAACTAAACAGCCAACTCTGCCGTATCAGCCAGACAAAATGAAACAGAGGAAATCCAAGGAATTACAGATTCAGAGAGACTCTCAGAGACAGACTACGCAGAGATCATTATGAGAACTAACCAAGAATTTAAGCAAGAATTAAAAGAGTGTGTTACTATGGAATTAAACATATGAGAGAGGAACTTATAACAGAGTTCACTAAGAATCTTCAAATCTTGAAAGAACTTCAGTCAATCCATGCCCAAGTAAAAGGCTTAGGAAGTGGATCCACACATTCAGAAGAAATAATCTCCAATCTAGAAGATACGACCAGCCCATCCTTTCAGTTCAAAGATGAGGGAGAAGAATGGATCATAAAGACTGAAGCAACTCTCTGTGAAATTGCAGACTCCATCAAAAGATCAAATATAAGAGTGGTAGGTACATCTGAAGAGGAGGACAGGGCCAAAGGCCCTGAGTCCATTTTCAGAGCAATTTTAGCTGAGAACTTCCCTCACTCAGGAAACCACCAGAACATTCTCATCCAAGAGGCAGAATGGTCACCCAGATTTATAAATATAAAAATACCAATGCCAAGGCACATTATTGTAAAATTATCAAAAGTCAACGACAAGGAAAAATTTTGCTGGCTGCTAGGGAAAGGAAAGAAGTTACATACAGAGGCAGAGCTATAAGACTTTTATCAGATTTCTCTTTACAAATTCTAGAGGCAAGGAGACAGTGGAATGACATATTCAGAGTTCTAAAGGAACTAAATGCTGGAATAGTGCAGATGAAGAGTGGGGGGGTCTCCACTTTGTAGATAGCTAGGAGGCATATTTTAGTTATAGTCCAAAGGGACTGTGGCTATACTAGTTTTTTTTTTTTTTCCTTTTTTTCCCCTGAGTCTGAAATCTGATGTGGATCCAAGTTATTGTCTGGGGAGATGATGTCATGGCTAGAAAAAGGACCAGAAAGCTGGATCAGGGAAGAGAGTAGCTCCCAAATATGGGAAAGGTGTATAAATATTGTTGACTGTAAACATGAGCAGTCAAAAATGTGTTTGGCTTTAGATGTTAACTCTCTTTTCAGCCACCAGGTTCCAGATGCTAGCATGATGCCAACCAGAATTCCCTGGACAGACAACCCCACCAATGTGTCCTGGAGCCTGCTTCCTCAGAGCCCCGCACCACTAGAGAAAGAGAGAGACAAGTTGGGAGTATGGATGGACCTGTCAATGCCCATGTTCAGAAGGGAAGCAATTACAGAAGCCAGACCTTCCACCTTCTGCATCCCATAATGACCCTGGGTCCATACTCCCAGAGGGTTAAAGAACAGGAAATCTATCAAGGGAGGGGATGGGATACAGAGTTCTGGTGGTGGGAACTATGTGGAGTTGTACCCCTCTTATCCTATGGTTTTGTCAGTGTTTCCTTTTTATAAATAAAAAGTTCTAAAGGAGAGGGAATTCCAGTTACAAATCTTGTATCCTGAAAAATTATCCTTCAGATATGAGGGAGAAATAAAGGTTTCTCAAATATTCAAGAGCTAAAGGAATTTGTCACAATCAACCCCACCTTACAAGAACTACTGAACCAAGTCCCACAAGAAAGGAGGAAGCAAAGGAATACTTGTTCCAAACACCAAGTTGCAGATGCTACCATGAAGTCAAGCTGACTTGCCCAGCCAGACGACCTCACCAGTGTATCCTGGAATCCCATCTCTTTAGAGCCCTGCCCGAGTAGGGAAAGATAGGGGACAGGCTGGGAGTATGGATCAGCCTGTCAATGCCGATGTCCATCAGAGAAGCAATTACAGAAAACAGACCTCCCACCTTCTGCATTCCATAATGACCCTGAGTCCATGCTCCTAGAGAGATAAAGAACAGGAAAACTTCCAATGGAGGGGATGGAATATGAAACTCTGGTGGTGGGAAATGTGTGGAATTTCATCCCTCTTATTCTATGGTTCTGTTGATATTTTCTGTTTTTCATTTTACAAATAAATTAAATTACAAAAAAAAAGAGAAAAAAGGAATAGAGGCAGGACCATAGAAAAAAGTTGCCATATATATATGTGTGTGTGTGTGTGTGTGTGTGTGTGTGTATCAAGAGACAGATATGTATAGAAATAATAGTTGACCTACATCTATCTATAACCTTGGCAGAACTGCTGTAGTTTCCAGTGGAGGGAATGATGACACAAAATTTTGGTGGTTGGAATGGTGTGGAATTATACCTATGTTATCTCCTAATTTTGTAAATCAATAATAAATCACTAATAAAAAAGAAAAAGAAATTTTAAAAAAGACTATTGGCCATTGAGTCCTGTTGAAATTGCTAAGACTTGTGAGAACTGGGGCTGTTATCTTTGGGAGCTAGGACGGTGGGGATACAGAGCTTTGGTGGCGGATGCAATAGGGAACTATATTGGATAGAGACTGCCAGGAAGGAGGAGGGAAAGAGGGAAAGAAGCAGAGACACCTGCAGCATTATTTCACCACTCACAAAACTTTTCCCTTGCAGGTGGGGATTTGGGACTTGAACCTGGGTCCTTGTGCACTGCAGCACATGTGCTCAACCAGGTGCATCACTACCGGCTCCCTACACTGTATTCCTTTTTTAAAAAGCTTTTTAAAAATTAATTAATTTATTTATTCCTTTGTTGCCCTCGTTGTTTTATTGTTGTAGTGATTGATGCCGTTGTTGTTGGATAGGACAGAGAGAAATGGAGAGAGAAGGGGAAGACAGAGAGGAGGAGAGAAAGACAGACACCTGCAGACCTGCTTCATCGCTTGTGAAGCGACTCCCCTGCAGATGGGGAGCCAGGGGCTCAAACTGGGATCCTTACACTGGTCCTTTACACTTTATCCTTATAGCCCACTGTTAATCACACATAAAAAATGGAAAATTGGCCTTCTGATCATTTAAAGCAAACACAGTGACAATGCACTGTGCAATTTTAAATAAATAATGTGGGGAAGCAGTTACAGAAGCCAGACCTTCCACCTTCTGCAACCCACAATGACCCTGGGTCCATGCTCCCAGAGGGATAGAGAGTGGGAAAGCTATCAGGGGAGGGGGTGGGATATGGAGATTGGGTGGTGGGAATTGTGTGGAGTTGTACCCCTCCTACCCTATGGTTTTGTTAATCCTTTCTTAAATAAAGGAAAATAAATAAATAAATAATGTAAGACATGGACAATGAGCATAAGCACAAGGTAAAGAAAGTGGGCCTGTGTCATGTCCTAAATGGTAAAATGTTATATTTTAAATCCAAAGTACATTGGGATAAATTAAGACTGTAGAGGGGAGTCGGGCTGTAGCGCAGCGGGTTAAGCGCAGGTGGCGCAAAGCACAAGGACCGGCGTAAGGATCCTGGTTTGAACCCCGGCTTCCCACCTGCAGGGGAGTCACTTCACAGGCGGTGAAGCAGGTCTGCAGGTGTCTATCTTTCTCTCCTCCTCTCTGTCTTCCCCTCCTCTCTCCATTTCTCTCTGTCCTATCCAACAACGACAACAACAATAATAACTACAACAATAAAACAACAAGGGCAACAAAAGGGAATAAATAAATAAAATAAAATAAATTTTAAAAATTTTTTTAAAAAAGACTTTATAAAAAAATTAAGACTGTAGAGTGCAACCCTAAGTAATTCATACCGAAAATGCTAATAGATAAAAATGGAATGCTAACAGATCCATATATTTACAAAGTCACGAATCAGAAGCAAAAGAAAAAGAGACAAGCAGAAATCAATCAGTAAGTCATAAACCCAACCTGATCATTTAGCATACAAGTATGAGGTGTTGTTTTCTTTTTTAATATGTTATCCAGTCTGACATTCAGTCTTTAAAGATAAGGATGGTGCTGGGGAGATAGCACAATGGTTATGCAAAAAGACTTTCACATCTGAAGCTCTAAGGTCCCAGCTTCAATCCCCAGCACCACAATAAGCCAGAGTTGTGCAGTGCTCTGGTATCTTTCTGTGTCTCTCTTATTAAAATAAGTATTTTTTTCTTTATTGGGGGACCAATAGTTTACAGTTAACAGTGAAATACAGTAGTTGGTACATATGTAGCATTTCTGTTTTCCACATAACATTCTAACGCCCCACCTAGGTCCTCCTCCCCCATCATGTTCCAGGACCTCAACACTCCTCCCCACCACACAGCCCTTTACTTTGATGCCATACAACAAACTAATTTTAAAAGGATATAAAGAGACCAATAACAAAAGCAATGGAAAAATCAAACACAAAAAAGATCAATTTAGCTACATTATTAGGAGATTAAATAGAATTCAAGTCAACAAATACTATCAGAAATAAAGAGAAAATAATTTGAGGGGCCAGGTGGTGGTTGAGTGCATGTTACAATGTGCAAGGACTGGGGTTCGAGCCACTGGTCCCCACCTGCACGGGGAAAGCTTTGTGAGTGGTTAAGCAGTGCTGCAAGTGTCTCTCTGTCTCTTTCCCTCTCTTGTCTCCCCTTCCTCTCAATTTCCAGCTGTCTCTATCCAATAAATAAATATAATTAGGGGCCAGGAGGTGATGCACCTGGTTAAGCACACACACTACAGGGCTCAGGGATCTGGGTTCAAGCCCCTGGTTCCCACCTGCAGGAGGAAGCTTCTTCACAAGTGGTGAAGCAGGGCTGCAGGTGTCTCTCTATCTCCCTCTTCCCTCTCAATATCTGGCTGTCTCTTTCCGATAAAGATATTTTTAAAAAATAAAAATAATTTTTAAATCTGTATTACTGATTTAATAATGATTAACAAGATTATAAAATAACAGGGGTACAATTCCACACAGTTCCCACCACCAGAGTTCCATGTCCCATCCCCTCCACTGGAAACTTCCTTAGTCTTGATCCCTCTGAGAGTATGAACCAAAATTCAGAAATAAAGAAAATTTATGTGTTTAAATTTTATTATATAGGGCACCAAAGTAAAAACCCTGTGGTGAGGGGTAGACACGCAGCTTCCTGGGCCTTTCGGTGGGATGGGACACAGTCCTTTAGTGGTGGGAATGGTGTTTATGTACACTCCTAGTAAAGTGTAGTCATATAAATCACTAGTTAATTTATATGAGAGGGGGAAAATTAATTGTATGTCTCAAAGTTTTTAAAACACAGACTGAGTCTTCTTAATATATAGGCTGTGTATTTGATATGCAGACTCTCTCAAAAGCCTAGACCAAGTAGATCAGAGGCAACCAGTGGCACAGCTATTTACAAGATACTGGGTACTATACAGCAAACCCTAACAAAAGGACTTTTCAAAGTTAACCCAATTACCAAATAGTGTGATGATAACATTAACTATCCATTGTCTTTTTGAACCCTAAGATAGCAGGAACCTCACATCTCCTCTATAGAGCCTCTATTTCCCCCAGTCCTGGAACCTTAGAATAGGGCCCACTTTCCTGCATGCCTCTCCCAATCCATATCAAATAATATTGCATCTGCCGATCACAACCTAATCAACACAATGATTGCCACCTCAACATGCTTTAGCTCAGACTGTGTTCAGAGACTTCAGGTGTGGAATGACAACCCTTCAGCTTAATTACTCGGGTGAGACCTTTCCTTTCATAACATTCTCTAATTCCATCCCAGGTGGATCACTTTTTAACAAAGTCCCAAAACCTAGATATAGACGAGGTTCTGTGAGAGAGAGCATATGTTCATACGTATCCATAAACAAGTGCATAATATATACCTGAAAGCAGAAGTACACTAGAGTTTGCAGTGAGTACCCCCCCAACACTTCCTCTCCACTATTCCAACCTTTGGGTCCATGATTGCTCAACAATTTGTTTGGCTTTGTATGTTAATTCTCTTTTCAGCCACCAGGTTCCAGATACCATCAGGATGCCGGCCAGGCTTCCCTGGACTGAAGACCCCACCAATGTGTCCTGGAGCTCCACTTCCCCAGAGACTCACCCTACTAGGGAAAGAGAGAGGCAGACTGGGAGTATGGACCGACCAGTCAACGTCCATATTCAGCGGGGAAGTAATTACAGAAGCCAGACCTTCCACCTTCTGCAACCCACAATGATCCTGGGTCCATGTTCCCAGAGGGATAGAGAATGGGAAAGCTATCAGGGGAGGGGATGGGATATGAAGATTGGGTGGTGGGAATTGTGTGGAGTTGTACCCCTCCTACCCTATGGTTTCGTTAATTTATCCTTTCTTAAATAAAAAATAAATTTAAAAAAATGTATTATAAGTAGAGAGAAAGACACATACCAAAGGAATGATAGATACACACAGAGAGAAGACCACAGCACTGATCAACTCTAGCTTATGGTGGTGCTGTGGATTAACACAGCCTCACTTTTGGAGCCTCCAGCATGAAAGTATTTTGCTTAACAGTTAGGCTTTATCCTCAGCCTTAAAATAATATTTAATTATCACACACACCGCACAGTTCATTAGAAAAAAAATCTAGGGGGCCAGGTGGTTGTACAGCGGGTTAAGCACACATGGCACGAAGTGCAAGGACAGGCGGGAGGATCCCAGTTCTAGACCCCCGGCTCCCCACCTGCAGGGGAGTCGCACAGGTAGTGAAGCAGGTCTGCAAGTGTCTATGTTTCTCTACCCCTCTGTGTCTTCCCTCCTTTCTCCATTTCTCTCTGTCCTATCCAACAACAACAGCATCAATAACAACAATAATAATAACTACAACAACGATTAAGAAAAAAAGGCAAACAAAAGGGGGGAAAAATACCCTCCAGGAGCAGTGGATTCCTGTTACAGGCCTGGAGCCCCAGCAATAACCCTGGATGCAAAAAAAATATATATATATAAATATAAATCTACTTAGCACAACTTCAAAATACTTATCAAAGTTCAAACGGAAATAAAATAGACAAATCCACAATCCTAAAGATTTTTATTTAACACTCTTCTTTCTATAAAGGAAATACACAAAACTATCAATGACTATATGGTAGGTTTAAATAGCATTCTTAGCCAGCTTGACCCATTTGAAATTTGCAGAACATTATACTCAACAGTTGCTAAATACTCCTTTAGAGCACTTACAAAACAGGGCATAAACTAGGACATAACTCAAGTCACAAAATATTTCAAAGTATTAAAATCAACCAAAGTATGTCCTCTGAATTAAGTGGAATTAAACTGGAAAGTAAATCTGAATGGTAAGTAAAAAATACTCAAATATTTTAAAATTAAGAAATGAAGTTTAGCAGGGCCAGGCGATGGTGCACCTGGTTAAGCTCCAGGACACATTGGTGTGGTTGTCTGTCCAAGGAAGTCTGGTAGCATGGTTGTCTGTCCATGGTAGCATCTGGAACCTGGTGGCTGAAAATAGAGTTAGCATATAAAGCCGAACAAGTTGTTGACTAATCATGAACCTAAAGGCTAGAGTAGTGCAGACAAAGAGTTGGGGCAGTCCTCCAGTCTGTAGATAGCTAGTAGGCATATTTTAGTTATATTCCAAAGGGCCTGTGGCTATACTAGTTTTTTTTTTTTCCCTGAGCCTGACATCTGATAAGCAGGTGGATCCAAGTTATTGTCTGGGGAGATGATGTCATGGCTGGAAAAAGGACCCGAAAGCTGGATCAGGGAAGAGAGTAGCTCCCAAATATGGGAAAGGGGTATAAGTATTGTTATCTGTAACTTTATTTTTTAATTTACAAGATATTTTGATTTGTTGATGTATTTTTCACACTCAAGATCTGTATGCTTGGGAGTCCGGTGGTAGTGCAGCAAGTTAAGCGCATGTGGCCCAAAGAGCAAAGACCAGCATAAGTAGATCACGGTTTGAGCCCGGCTCCCCACCTGCAGGGGAGTCGCTTCACAGGCAGTGAAGCAGGTCTGCAGGTGTCTATATTTCTCTCCCTCTCTCTGTATCCCCCCTCCATTTATCTCTGTCCTATCTAACAACAACAACAACAACAATAATAACTACAACAACAATGAAAAACAACAAGGGCAACAAAAGGGAAAATAAATAAATAAAAAATCTGTATGCTTGCCCCAGATCAAATCAATGGGGTCTACAGTCAACAATATTTATACACTTTCCCCATATTTGGGAGCTACTCTCTTCCATGATGCAGCTTTCTAGCCCTTTTTCTAGCCATGACATCATCTCCCCAAACAATAACTTAGATCCACCTGCACAGCAGATGTCAGGCTCAGGCAAAAACTAGTAAATTCATGGGCCCCTTGGAATATACCTAAAATAGACCTACTAGCTATTTCCAAAACGGAGACCCCCAAATCTTCATCTACAATATTCTAGCCTTTAGGCTCATGATTAATCAACAATTTGTATGGCTTTATCTCTTGACTCTTTTTTCAGCCAACAGGTTCCAGAAGCTAACATGATGCCAACTTGACTTCCCTGGACAGATGACCCCACCAATGTGTCCTGGAGACCTGCTTCCCCAGAACCCTGCCCCACTATGGAAAGAGAGAGGCAGGCTGGGAGTATGGAGCGACCTGTCAATGCCAACGTTCATCGGGGAAGCAATTCCAGAAGCCAGACCTTCCACCTCCTGCACCCCATAATGACCCTGGGTCCATACTTCCAGAGGGGTAAAGAATAGGAAAGCTGGGAGTCGGGCGGTAGCGCAGCGGGTTAAGCGCACGTGGCGCTAAGCGCAAGAACCGGCATAAGGATTCCGGTTCAAGCCCCCGGCTCCCCACCTGCAGGGGAATCACTTCACAAGTGGTGAAGCAGGTCTGCAGGTGTCTATCTTTCTCTCCCCCTCTCTGTCTTCCCTTCCTCTCGCCATTTCTCTCTGTCCTATCCAACAACAATAACAATATCAATAATAACTACGACAACAAGACAACAAGGGCAACAAAAGGAAATAAATAAAGAAAAAAAAAGAATAGGAAAGCTATCAGAAGAGAGGATGAGATGCAGAGCTCTGGTGGTGGGAATTGTGTGGAATTGTACCCCTCTTATCCTCTGGTCTTGTCAGTGCTTGGGCTGGTGAAATAACTCTCCTGGGTAGTGTGGTGCCTGTATGTGTGCAACCCAGGTTTGAGTCTGGGCCCCCCCCCCCATCACTAAAAATGGCTTCACTTTTGTGGCCTCTGCCTTCTCTCTCTCTTTTTTTTTTTTTTGCCTTCTCTGTCTTTATGTACGACAACAACATCAACAAATCAGCATGCTTTTCTTGTTTCTGAGTTTTCGTCTGCAATCTGTTTCCTTCTCTAATAAATAAATTCCATAGAATTATATTTAGTGGGTGTTTCTTGGCCACTAACTTTCTCATTTTTGTTTTCTGAAGATACAGTCACCTAATTTATCTATATATTTCTAGGAATAAAATAATAATGGTGCCAATTTATCTGTTATGGCCAATGTCTTCTGACATCTAGTTACTAATGAGAAGTCAGATATCATGTTCTCCATCATTTTCACTAGCATTTAAAGCAATTTGTGGAACTCACTATGAACTAGCAATGGTAAGGAATGCTCCACTCTCTTGGGAGGAAGGCTGGGTCATCTTACTCTGTCACTCAAAGAAAACTGGTCCTGAAATGAGTGCAGCCTAGAATGTTCCCAGCTGTGACCATGTACACAGCCTTGACAGGGACTCAGAGGTTATACAGGCTCTTGTACTAAATATGAATAAATATGGGACCTGGGTCAGATCAGTGTGGTGAACAGTTAAATGTACTCATATATTTTCTTCAAGGTTAGATGCAACTCTTTACCCTAACTCTGACACCATCTTCCCAGACAGCAATTGTGGTGAAATAAAAATAAATAAATAAATAAATAAAGCAATTTGTGGAGCTTTTAAATGTTTAGGTATCAATATATTTATAACTATACTGCTTGGGATAAGATGTGTACCCTGAACCTATGATATGTAATATTTCTCCAGAAATGTAACATCCTAAGTTATTATTTCTTTAGGTACCAATTTGGTTCACTCTTTTTCTGAAACTACAGGGATGTGTGTGTGTGTGTGTGTGTGTGTGTGTGTGTGTACGCACACACACATTTTTAAGCTTTACATTCTATCTGCATCTTAACCTTTATTAATTTGCTGTTTGTGTCTATTAGGTTATGATAATTTCTTTATACAAATATTCCTGTTCTAGAACTCCAGCTGTGTCTAGCAAAACACACTAGACCTTTTTAGAATTCTTTCAAATCTCACTACCCAATTCTCCACTCAAGCAGCAATCACAATGTTACATAAAACCATTTTTTCTAGTGTTTACACATACTCATATCCACAAATAAAATACATGTGTTGTGCCTTTTTGTTGTTTCATTAGAAAATTACTAATTTGATTTCTGCTAGTTTTTTTGTTTGTTTGTTTGTTTTTTAGGACAGAGAGAAATGGAGAGAGGAGGGGAAGACAGAGAGGGAGAGAGAAAGATACCTGCAGACCTGCTTCACCACCCGTGGAGTAACTCCCCTGCAAGTGGGGAGCCGGGAGCTTGAACCAGGATCCTTAGGCCAGTCCTTGCACTTTGTGCCACCTGCGCTTAACCCTCTGCGCTACCGCCCGACTCTCTCCCTTAGTTTTATTATGGTTTAAATCCTCTACACACTATCTTTTCTCCTCCTCTATTTTCTTTTCAATAAAATTAAAACCTGGCTTAAGTATTTACTGCCTAATTATGATGTCCATGTGCTATTATTATTCACAGTTTAAAATGTAAGTCATTGTCTGGGGAGATGATGCCATGGCTAGAAAACAGACCAGAAAGCAGGATCTGGGAAGAGAGTAGCTCCCAAATATGGGAAAGGTGTATAAATATTGTTGACTGTAAACCCCATCGATTTGATGTGATCTGGGGCCCATATTCAGCTTAGCCTATGTGACCACTGCATCCCTGTAGATCTGAGCTCACATTCTGTGATCATAAATAGAAACATTCCAAGCTGCCCCAATATCAGGACCCATCTTCCTCAGGTTCCACCTGCATATCAGATTTCAGGCTCAGGCAGAAAAACAAACAAACAAAAAACTAGTATAGCCACAGGCCCTTTGGAATATAACTAAAATAGACCTACTAGCTATCTACAGAACGGAGACCCCCCCACCCCCGCCCAACTCTTCATCTGCTCTACTCCAGGCTTTAGGTTCTTGATTAGACAACAACTTGTTTGGCTTTGTATGCTAACTCTCTTTTCAGCCACCAGGTTCCAGATGCTAGCGTGATGCCAACCTGATTTCTCTGGACAGATAACCACACCAATGTGTCCTGGAGCTCCGATTCCCCAGAACCCCACCCAACTAGGGAAAGAGAGAGGCAGGCTGGGAGTATGGATCAAACTGTCAACGCCCATGTTCAATGAGGAAACGATTCCAGATGCCAGACCTTCCACCTTTTGCATCCCACAATAACCTTGGGTCCATACTCCCAGAGGGATATAGAACAGGAAAGCTATCAGGGGAGGGGATGGGATACGGAGAGCTGGTGGTGGGAATTGTGTGCAGTTGTACCCCTCTTATCCTATGGTTTTTGTCAGTGTTTCCTTTTTATAAATAAATAATAAAAAATTCAAAAATAAAATAAATTTTAAAAAATGTAAATCATTTGCCTTCATGCTTTTAACTGAACTCACTGAATGAATAAGTTTTTACACATTTATTTTGTTTGGATTGCTTGTTATGCCTACAATTTCTAATAGTCTCTCTGGTGTTTACGAAGCTAATCACATATACACATTTAAAATCTTAGAAATATTTTTAAATACCTCCATGGTTTGCTTCTCTTTTATTTCCATCTTTAGTGGTTTATATCAAGGCTTCCAGTATACTGAAAAAAAGAAAACAAAAAACCACAATTGTCCCAGAGTTTCTCTTCCTTGTTTCCTCTAGAATCCTAATTCCTTTCTTCTGAATTGGAGTGAGTCTGAGTTCCTCTGATATTTCTGTCACTCTCTATTTCTCACTACTCCCCTTGCTTTGCATGGACATGTTAGGAAACGGTAAGATGATGGTAAGATGAATAAGAAGTTTTTTGATAACTAATTTCAATGTACATGCCTCTTGAGTCCTTCTGTTCAAAATAGACGTGTCTTCTACTGTTTTTTTTTTTTTTATTTCTTTATTGGGGAATGAATGTTTTACATTTGCCAGTAAATACAATAGTTTGTACATGCATCACATTTCTCAGTTTTCCATATAACAATACAACCCCCACTAGGTCCTCTGTCATCCTTCTAGGACCTGTATTCTCCGCCCCGCCACCCACCCCAGAGTCTTTTACTTTGGTGCAATACGCCAACTCCAGATCAGGTTCTACTTGGGTTTTCTCTTTTGATCTTGTTTTTCAACTTCTGCCTGAGTCTTCCACTGTTTTGTGAAGACTTGTCATCTTCCTGGAATTCAGTCCTAGAAAATCTTTCGCTTTTCTCCTGTGTTCAATCTGTTTCTACATTCTATTTCTTGGCTTTTCTTTCTTTCTTTCTTTCCTTTCTTATTTCTTTCTTGTCTCTCTTTCTTCCCTCTTTCTTTCTTTCTTTCTTTCTTTCTTTCCTTCTCTCCATGAGAGGCCATTCTTCAGTTGCTTTCTAAACGAAGATGTATGGAAGATAATATTTTTAAGGATTTAAAATTTTATTTAGTTTTTGATTACTGATTTAGTTTAATATATGGATACTTCCCTCTGAATTTAATGGCTTAGTCTCAATCGACTGTCCACTTAATTCTGTTGTAAGTATGGGCTAGTCTGTGATTAAATGACTCCTTATAATTTATAAAGCAAGTATGCCCTAACCAGTGTTCTGAAATTTCCTAATGATAGACCTGGAGAAGGGATGATTTTCATGCCTTGATTACTTCATTCTAGAAGTTTCCACCCTACAGTTTCAGTAAACTTTCTTAAATGGTTTTATCCATGGTTTCTTCCTGAGTTCCTCAGCCCTTCCCCTCTCCTTGAAGACCCTATGACCCAATTATCAGCTATCTTGAACTGGTATTCCAATTTTATCTATTTATCATTGCTTTTGATTTCATTGTCATTTGTTTCTTCTTAGAGAATGATTCAACTATATTTTTAAAACTTTTGGGGCTAGGTAGCACACTGGGTTAAGCCCACATGGCATGAAGTGCAAGGATCCTGTTTGAGCCCCCAGCTCCCCACCTGCAGGGGAAGGAGTGTCGTATGCTTTACATTGGTTTGTTCTAGCCCTCCCCCGCCAAGAGAATTGGATCAGTCCAGTTAATTTTGCGGGCGCTTGGCCCCGCCCCAAGGAACCCCGGGAGAGGGTTCCTGAGTTCGTGTGTGGGAGAGTTTCAGAGGGTTCCCCAGTATGAGAGTTCCAGAGTTCCAGAGTTGGAGAGTTCCCGAGTTACAGAGTAAGAGGGAGTGCTTGTGCCGCCACAAAGAGACAGCAGAGTTCTGTTTGGTGATTAGTTTGTCTTAGTTTGTGAATCGTTGTTCCTGAATAAAGAAATACAGCTTCCCTGCCCAGCGGTTGTCTCCGCGTCTCTGTTACCCGCCCATGAAGCTAGCCGGCCCGGCAAGAGCCTACGAAATTTTAACAACAAAGGAGGGTCCCTTCACAAGCGGTAAAGCAGGTCTGCAGGTGTCTATCTTTCTCTCACCCCTCTCTGTCTCCCCCTCCTCTCTCAATTTCTCTCTGTCCTATCCAACAACAAAAACAATGATAATAATAACAACAGCAAAATGGAAAAAAATGGCCTCTATGCCGACCAGTCAACGCCCATGTTCAGCGGGGAAGCAATTACAGAAGCCAGACCCTCTACCTTCTGCAACCCTCAACGACCCTGGGTCCATGCTCCCAGAGGGCTAGAGAATGGGAAGGCTATCATGGGAGAGGGTGGGTTATGGGGATTGGGTGGTGGGAATTGTGTGGAGTTGTACCCCTCCTACCTTATGCCTTTGTTCACTAATCCTTTCTTAAATAAAAAATTAAAAAAAAAAATGGCCTCTATGAGCAGTGGATTCATAGTGCATGCACTGAGCCCCAGCAATAACACTGTAGGCAAAAAAAAAAAACTTTTGGGTGCTAGACTATGTATATTTCTACTGAATTTTCCATTTCTGTGTGGCTGGGTTTAAAATGTCTTATTCTCAGCCTGGAAGTGTGGATCAAACTGTCAACACCCATGTTTAGTGGGGAAGCAATTACAGAAGCCAGACCTTCCACCTTTGGCACCCTATAATGACCCTGGGTCCATACTCCCAGAGGGTTAAAGAATAGGAAAGCTGTCAGGGGAGGGGATGGGATACAGAGCTCTGGTGGTGGGAACTGTATGGAGTTGTGCCCCTCTTAATACTATGGTCTTGTCAATATTTCCATTTTATAAAATAAATTTTTTTTAAATGCTATATTCTCTGAATTATTTTAAAATACCATATTTTCTTTCTTCAATGGGGTATACAATGATTTACAATAAAGTTGTTGTCCAGTTCGCATCTCCCTGTGATAGATGTCTGCAAAACACGTGTCACCCCCCCACCCTAGGTCTCTTCCCACCATCATGCACCAGGTCCCCAGTACCCTCTCCATCCCCTCCCACCCCATCACTGAATGTAAAACCCAACTGGTCTGGAGGCATTAGACTCTAGACACTCGAATTCCATAGTTTAATATTTGGCAAATGAGTAATACATATATTCACTTACCTAGCAATATTTCCTAAAACCTTAAAAAAGCCCATTCTGGTTTTCTTTTATGGACTCCTTATCAAAATAATGCATCTGATTATCATCTGTACACTTAGGCAAAATGAGAACTTAACTCACGCTGTATGTGAGAGTCATTTATGAGCTCCCAATTTTCCAAGTGCTGCGCCAAAAATAATTTTAAAAAGGGAACCTGAGTTAAGCATTGCTTAATGTGTTCCTTGGACCTGACATGGTAAAAGATAAGTTCATGTGTTCAAGGCAATCCTGTGAATTCTGTTTGGTTGAATAGGAACATTTTAAATGTGTGTGATTCTGGTAAGAATACAATGTTAAAACCTGAGGGCTTTTGGCTTGACAGATGAAGCCAAGACAAATCAAGTGAAAAGACATTATTCAAATAGGTTTCTCGATTATTTAGAAATTAAATTTTAGATTAATAAATCCATGTTTGAGAAAATTTGGAGCCATTTGAATTTTTTTCAGAGACAATATTTAGAACATTTTTCCAAATCAAGATAGATGTTGTAACTATGACTATGTATGATGCAATCTGATTTTATAACTTTGTTTTTTCTTATTAGACCAAATTTGCGTTCTTTGAGTAAATAAGTCCCTAGAGAATTCTCTCTAAGATATGGTCTGAAAAACCTGCTTGTCTCACTATTTTGAAACAAAATTAGATTGATTTACAAACGGGGGGTTAATTGCATTTATCTAATACCTGGTGTGCCTCAAAATCATGTATCTCCTCTAAAAGACAGACTCTTGATTTCTTCCCCGAGAAATGAAGATATAAGAGTGAGAGGGCAAAAATGTGAATAATGAAGATAATGACCACAGGAAGTTGCTCAGTGGGTAGAGCACATGCTTTCCACGTCTCCAGCACCATAGGAGACCACCGGGGAGAGACAAGTGAGACTCCACAAACGATGGAGTGGAAAGCCGCTGGCTTTTTCTCCCCCCTCCTCTGCCTCGCATAAAAATCAAATTAGGCAGGGAAGTGACTCAATGGTAGAATGTATATGCCTGGGTTTGATCTGCACCACTGGGTAAAAAATAATAATAATAGTGTTCAGCAGCAAATAACTGAATATAATAACTGAAATGAGTGAGTGCCTAAGCTAGGTTTCTTCATTGTTACAGAAGAGTCAGAGGCCAGAGAGGAGGGAAGTATGATGAAATGACATTAGGGACACTTTTGTGACAGACGCCATTTTATGAGATGAAATGTGTATCTACTCTTCGGAACAGCCCTGTAAGGTAACACTGTTATCATTTCTCATCTTCTGGGGATAAATTATAAGTGGCAACGCTGGACTTAGCACCTAGTCGGTGGTTCAATCAACACTCTTTTGTTGTAATTTGGTGTGTTGGGCATCTCAGATAGGAGTAAGATTCATACATGCCAGACACTATAACCACTGAGCAGCCTCCCTGGGCCAATCTCTCATTTTTGGAGAAATGAGAGAGGCAGAGACAGATAGGACAGATTAAAAAAAAAAAACAGCACTATCCTACCATCTACAGAGCTCCCCCAGTGCTGTCCCTGAAGTTCCCAAGTGGTGTTAGGGCTCAAACTCAGTGCCTTTCCTACACAGTCAGGTGCATGTTCTAGTGAGTGAGCTGTCCCTAGGTCCCTTAATCACCACTCTTTAATATTATTACTGCTGGAGTAGAATTGCTTCTCCAGAAAAATATGACCTTGCTCTCAATCAAAAACTAAAAACTGCAATGAAACCAAGTGACTTGGACATGTTGTAGTTCTGGTTTACTGAGTATGTCATTTATCAGTATTGTTGTGAGATGTCACCTTGTTCTCCTTAAAGAAAAAAATAATAATAGCTAAAGTAAAGATGAAGTGAAAAAGAAACATAAGTTTAACAGTAACTAGATTTTCCTCTATTCTCCTTAAGTTACGGTGAGGATAAGGGAGGCTAGAAGTGGAAGGAATTTAACACATCAATCACATTACTGCTTATTGGATATCCAAGTAGAAGAGTCAAGTAAATTGTTAGATAAAATTCAAACTCAAGGGGAAAAGACTGAACTGCAGACACAAATTTGATGGTTGACTCACAAAGAGAACAGAGAAGAGAATTAACACACAGAGGAAGGGGGGAGACATCACCAGGACTTTGCTGCTCTGGACCAGTTTTTTTCAGAGAAAGAGAGAGAAGGAAAGACACCACAGCACCGAAGCTTCCTGTAACATGGTGGTGGTGTCAGCTTGAACCTAAGTTGTGCTTGTGCATCTAAGCAAAGTGGGGAACTATCCGGGTAAACAATTTGTCAGCCCAAGAAGGAATTTCTTACCGGTGGAAGATAAGAAGCCAATTAAGGAGTCTGAGAAATACTAACAGATTCAAGGGGATTTTGAGTGTCTGGGGCTAGGGAGACAGGCAAAGTATAAAGACATCAAGTGTACTCAAGGCTGCCAAGCATTCAATGATATGAAAAAAATGGTCTCACTGGACTGGTCAATAAAATGGCTTTGATGAGCACAGCAAAAGTGAGTTCAATGGAATGAAGAGATAGAAGTGAGCGTAAGAAGATCAATAAAGAAAAATGTTGAGTAGAGAAATTTTAACATACTTCCTATAATTCTTTTTCCCCCCTCCAGGGGCTCGGTGCCTGAACTCTGAATCCACTGCTCAAGGAGACCATTTTTTTTTTTGCCCTTGTTGGTGTTATTATTATTATTGTTGTCTTTGCTGTTGTTATTGGATAGGACAGAGAGTAATCGAGAGAGGAGGAGAAGAGAGAAAGGGGGAGAGAAAGATAGACACCTGAAGACCTGCTTCACCACTTGTGAAGCGAACCCCTGCAGGTGGGGAACCGGGGACTTCAACTGGGATCCATTGTCTGGTCCTTGAACTTCATGCCAAGTGCGATTAAACCACTATGTTACCACCTGGCCCCTGTTTTTGTGTATTCCTACAGAAATTGTTTTTTTTTTTCTGGTCAAAATATAGTTTATGGAAACATTGCACTATATGAATGAGAAAGGATTATTATTTTAAAAGTCTCAACTTTTTTGTTTGTTTTTTAATATTTATTTATTTATTCCCTTTTGTTGCCCTTGTTGTTTTATTGATGTAGTTATTATTGATGTTATTGTTGTTAGATAAGACAGAGAGAAATGGAGAGAGGAGGGGAATACAGAGAGGAGCAGAGAAAGACAGCCACTTGCAGACCTGCTTCACCGCTTGTGAAGCAACTCCCCTGCAGGTGGGGAGCCAGGGACTCGAACCGGGATCCTTATGCTGGTCCTCGTGCTTTGCACTACCTGTGCTTAACCTGCTGTGCTACCCTCTGACTCCCTCAACATTTTTTTAACTCCCTTTTGTTTCAGGGGAAAGGGGGAAGCGACATTCGCTCCTCCAATATTAAAAGGTTCATCACACATTTTCCTTAACAAAGAATTGAGGAGAGAACATTATTTCCAGGTATCTTAAACTCTTATTAAGGGAAATGAGAACATTCACATGTTAGAACGAGAGAAAGAGAGAGAGAGAGAGGAGAGCAAACACTTACATGGTGATCACATGGTGATCCAGGCAGAAACAGCTAGAAAGCTCAAAGGTCCAGCTTTTGAAAACCCAAACTCCACCTCCACCTTTCTAAGCCACACCTGTAACCACTCCTATGTTCTGGGTGATACCCTGTCCTCAACACTTTGGACATATTATCTCTGAGAAACTATAAGCTAACATAGCTTTCTAAGTGTAAAACACTGCAAGTTTTGCCACCCATGAAAGAATGATGTAGCTGCTGAGCAAATTTGGGGGTTAATGTAGTGCACGAGAAAGTAGATTTCATTGTAAAAATGTTCCCTATGATTATTTCATCTGAATTTCTAGATGGAAAAATGCTATAGTCAAGTAAGATTGTTGTTCAATTCCAATGGTAATTTGACTCCGTAAACCATTCATCCTTTTCTAAATAAACCTAAGATATATTTGAACTACCTCTTTAGGGGCCAGGCTGTGGCACACCTGGTTAAGTGTACACATTACGGTGCACAAGGACCCAGGTTCAAACCCCTGGTCCCCATCTGCAGAGGGGAAGCTTCACGAGTGAAGCAGGGTTGCAGGTGTCTCTCTGTCTCTTTCCCTCTCTATCTCTCCCTCCCCTCTCAAATTCTCTCTGTCTCTATCCAATAATAAATAATAAAGTAAATTACATATACTCTGCCAGGGCTCTCGCTGGGTTTCCATGATGCCTCCTGGCAGTTGTTTGTTTGTTTTGATAGAGGCTTAAAAGAGAGGGGTAAGACACCACAGCACTATTTTACCATTCATGAAGCTTCACCCATGCAAGCAACCCATACGATTGGGGATTCTAACCCAGGCCCTTATGCAAAGTAAAGTATGCGCTCTACTTGGTAAGCCATTTCCCAGATCCCAAGGACATTTTTTTTTCAAATTTGCAATTGCCAATCTGGAAAAGAACAATGATTCTATTAAAACCACACTTTATGTATCTTTATTTTTCACATCAATAGCATTATTTCCCTGTCTCCCTTTATTCCTTCCTGTTTAAAGCAAAATCACACTACTTTTCTTATA
The DNA here is from genome assembly GCF_950295315.1 of Erinaceus europaeus. Lineage (NCBI taxonomy): Eukaryota > Metazoa > Chordata > Mammalia > Eulipotyphla > Erinaceidae > Erinaceus > Erinaceus europaeus. Next base: position 15,636,729 of record NC_080163.1, read on the forward strand.
CCACATACAAATTCTTTTCCTTTTTCTTAACTATAAGCAGTAAAAAAATTGGAGATAAATGAAGTGAGCTCAGACTAAATTTTCTCCTTCTTTGAGAACAAGAGAGAATCTGCCATTCAAAAGTGCCTAGCAACTCTACATTAGCTTATGGTATTAGACAATACATTAAATTTTTCAGGGTTTTTTCTAACATATCTATGAAATAGAAACTTGGACAAATTACAAATTCTTGCAGTATTGAGATCCAGTTGTTATTTGATTCACATAAATCATTCCAAGATTAAAAACTGCAAGATGAATAGTGATCTTTCATAAGAAGGAATGAATTTCCAAATATTAATTGTATGTGTGACATTTACTGTTTTCCCATAAAATTCAAGTCTCTGCCTTGAACTAGCTAAACAGACAACTAGGCACATTAAAGAAGAAATACATTATTTCTTCAGTCTATTTACTTATATCTCTTGAATATAAGTTCAAAATGAAAAGGAAAAAAGTTCTCTGACTTCAAGTTTAAAGTCTATTTAATATGTTTAAAGACTACAACGTGTCTTGGAGTCCCATCTCCCCAGAGTCCTGCCCCACTAGGGAAAGAGAGAGACAGGCTGGGAGTATGGAGTGACCTGCCAACACCCATGTCCAGCGGGGAAGTAATTACAGAAGCCAGACCTTCCACCCTCTGAATCCCATAATGATCATGGGTCCATACTCCCAGAGGGATATAGAATAGGGAAGCTGTGGTCCAGGAGGTGGCACAGTAGGTAAAGCATCATACTCTCAAGCATGAGGTCCTGAGTTCAGTCCCCGGCAGCACATGTACCAGGGTGATGCCTGGTTCTTTCCCTCTCCTCCTATGTTTCTCATTAATAAATAAATAAAATCTTAAAATAAAAAAAGGATAGGGAAGCTATCAAGGGTGGGGAATGGATATGGAGCTCAGAGGGTCAGCATTGTATGGAAATGTACCCCTCTTATCCTGTAGTCTTGTCAATATTTCCATTTTATAAATAAATAAATAAAAGACTATAACAACCGTATGGCCTTAGAAAACTAAGTAATAAGTATATAAATTGGGCATCCACTGACTATTCAGAAATGACTTCAACTTATTTGTTTTGTTTTTTGTTTTATTTATTTATTCCCTTTTGTTGCCCTTTTGTTGTTGTTGTGGTGGTGGTGGTAGTTATTATTGTTGTTGCTACTAATGTTGTTGAGACCAAGGTAACCACCACAGTTCTCAGGACGTCTTAGAATTTAGTTACTTCTTCATTTTCTTTTTTTTTTTCTTTAAACTTATGTATTTTAATACTTTAACCTGTAAAACTACCATTCAAATACTGGGAAGTAAGAAAAACTGTACCAGATATATAAAAGCTAGAGGAGCTTGCCTTTATCATACTTGCCTTGCAAGAGTGTCATAAAAAAAAATAAGCGGTGTTGGGGGGGGTGAGGGCAGGTGGAGATAGCATAATGGTTATGCAAAGAGACGTGGCATGAAGCGCAAGGACCAGCATAAGGATCCTGGTTCAGTCCCACGGCTCCCCACCTACAGTGTGTGTGGGGGGGTCGCTTCACAAGTGGTAAAGCAGGTCTGCAGATATCTATCTTTCTCTCCCCCTCTCTCTCTTCCCCTCCTCTCTCCATTTCTCTCTGTCCTATCCAACAACAACAACAACAACAACAGCAATGGCAACAATAACATTAACAACAAAGGTAACAACAATGGCAACACAATGGGAAAATGGCCTCCAGGAGCAGTGGATTCGTAATGCAGGCACTGAGCCCCAGCAATAACCCTGGAAGCAAAATAAATAAACAAATAAACAAATAAAAGAGACTCTGGTGCCTGAGGTTACAATGTCCCAAGTTTAATCCCCTGCACTGTTATAAGCCAGAGCTGAACAGTACTCTGGTAAGAAGAGAGAAAGAGAGAGAGAGAGAGAGAAAGGAGGGAGGGAAAGATGGAACATACAACTCTCAACAATGTAACACACCATAAACAGACCTAGAAACACCAACTGTAGAAATAAGAATCATCTATGCAATATGAAAAGGAAGGGGAGAGAAATTATAGAACTGGTCCAAGTGAAGGATGGTAAGACAGAGACAGTCTTAAAAAGGCTTGTTAACTCCACTTCTCCCAGGCTGACTTACTCATTCTTCTTAATTCAGACTGTGAGGCCGAGCTACCTCATTCCCTACAGACTTGTGTTCTTCCCAGTCCTGGAGCCTCCCTCAGGGGCTTGGCTCGTCATCCTTCCTGTTTCTCTTGATCCACAGCATTTGACACTGCGAATGCTGATCGCAACCCAATCAATGTTCCATGTTTGCACGGAACATTCCAGGCTGCACTAATTTCAGGACCCATCCTCTTCAGGTGATAAGGTAGAGTGTGTTGTCCAACCTCCCTTCAGAGAATGGAACATTCCTTACTGTTGTTGATCCACATTGAAGAGGGCAAGGTCCTATAGGGATCCACAGAGGGGTCCATTATGTTGTTCCTGATGGAGATGACCAGTGACAGTGGCAGAGAAGGATCTGTTAGAGGTCTAGGCCCATCATGTCTGTGTGGGAATCCCAGGACTCCCTGACTAGGGCCCCAGGTGATGGGGTGGCCCGGTAGTGACTAAAGAGTCACCATTAAAGTCTGCCAGTCTCTTGCTTATTTTTATAAAATTGCAATGACTCAGATGCTGGGTGGTGATACATTTGTTGATTACACATGTTACAATACACAGGGACCCAAGTTCAAGCCCCTGGTCCTACCTGCAGGGGGAAAGCTTTGCGAGTGGTGAGGTAGTGTTGCTGGTGTCTGTCTCCTTCCCTCTCCGTATCACACCCTGCCCTCTTGATTTCTGGCTGTCTCTGTCATAGAAAGAAAGAGAGAGGGGAGGGAGGGAGGAAGGAAGGAAGGAAGGAAGGAAGGAAGGAAGGAAGGAAGGAAGGAAGGAAGGAAGGGAGGGAGGGAGGAAGGGAGGGAGGTAGGGAGGGAGGGCAAAGTCCATGTTGGCTTAAAGCAGTTAATGGAAAGAACTCAAAAGAGGAAGTCGGACAGTAGCGCAGTGGGTTAAGAGCACGTGTTAAGCAGGTATGCAGGTCTCTCTCTTTCTCTCCCCCTCTGTCCTCCCCTCCTCGCTCAATTTCTCTCTGTCCTATCTAACAGCAACGACATCAACAGCAACAACAAAAATAACTACAACAATAAAACAAGGGCAACAAAAGGGAATAAATAAATAAGCAGAACCATAAAAAAAAAGAATTCAAAAGAACTGCAGTGACCTTACAATTAGAAAGCAAAGTGTTAAGTGAGACAATATTGTTTTCCAGAGTCTGAGCCAGACACTCTGGTTCTGTTGTCTTACTCACGTCTCATGCAGCCCTGAGAGGTTTTCACACTTAAAAGCTAGCACAAGTTGGATGGATACTCTTGGAATGAAAGTTATCTCTTTCCCTTCTTAAATGAACATGAGCAAGAGTAGTTCCCTGTTTTTGCAAACTGGGATTCTTTCGGAACACGACAGTGATTATTTATGATTGCCCGGTTGAAACTGCCAAGAAATGAGAATTCTCTCATGGTCACTGCATTTGGAGGTTTAATCATTCCCCAAGAAAGCAGTTTATTAACTTTCAAACCATGCTGAGAAACTATGAGAAATAGAAGACTAGAAATAGATGAAGTTGGAGAAATAAGAGAAAGCTAAACTTGCTTTAGGGAAAATTAACTAGCTGATCAATTTGCATGGTGTGAAATACTTAAATAACTGTAGCTTTAAAAATAAGGACGGTCAGTGGTATACAAACATATGGGCTCTTTTAGAGAGATTAGTGGCCTATCTGTTGAGGTCAGGGAATGGGAGGAGAAGCTGGAAGTACAGACACTTGCTGCACCATGTTTGCACACTTGGAACATGGGAGTTAGGACACAAGAATGTTGCACACATGGGAAGTGGAAACCAAAGCAGAAAGGAGTCACGTTGTGGGGGGGAGTTTTAATAAGGTAACCACACCTGGCCATTTCAGCAGGCCAAAGGGAGGTTGGCCCAGATGTGATGTATACCTGGCTTACTTAAGAGGAGGGGACATTCACACAGAGAGGCCTTTTGGGAATCTTTCCAGGCCCTCAAGGACCCAGAGGTTTCTCTTCAACTTACTTCTGCATTATTTCTACCCCATAAATGAATAAGGGAAGTTTGGGGACTGCATCGAGTCATGGAGTCTTATCTTGCAGTTCTTTCAAGAAACCCCACGAGGAGCCCACACAGGAGGGGAGCTGGGGGGAGGCCCCAATTAAGTTCTCCCCTTCCCTGACATAGCTACCCATTTATGCATCCGATGTGTTTCAGGATCTAATTGCTTATGGAGGAAAATCTTCTGCAGCATGACTGAGATTGACAAGCAATTGCTCCGTGTTATGGGAGGAAAACTCTTCAAACTGGAAATGAAATCACAAAATTCCCAGAATCCTAAGCTAACATTTTATTTTATCTGCTATCAGTCTCTTCTTTCATAACTTAAGTGGCTTTAATGGATCCTCTCTGAGGATTTTTTTATTTTTAAATTTTTTTATTAATTGATTCATAAATAATATTGATAAGACAGTAGGATAAGAGGGATAGAGTTCCACATAATTCCCACCACCAGGACTCCCTCCGTATCTCAACCCCTCCCTTGAAAGCTTTCCTAGTCTTTATTCCTCTGAGAGTATAGATCCAGGATCATTATGGGGTGCAGAAGATGGAAGGTCTGGCTTCTATAATTGCTTCTCTGCTGAACATGGGCATTGGTAGGTCAATCCATACTCCCAGACTGTCCCTATCTTTCCCTAGTGGGGCAAGAATCTGGGGAGATGGAGGTCCAGGATACACCAATGCCTGTTTCTATTCAAATATTCTGTTCAGAGGATTTCTCTATTCAAATATTTTGTGATTCAATTTTTTAAAAATCCACATTTTGATACAGTTATTAATAAATATAGAACTAGTTAGTAGAAAAAAATGCCAATTATTTTAATTTCCAAACCTGAAAATCAGTCCCTTAATGATGGGATCTCACCATTCTGGAATGACTTTTTCAGAAAGAGGCAGTGACAAAGGGAGAGGGGAGGGGAGAACACTACAGCGCTGAGGTGTCCCCAGTGCAGTGGGAACTGGGCTGGAAACCAGTTTAAGGACATGGGAAGCAGTTGCCTTCTGAGCAAAGCTATCTTCTTGGCCCTGGACTGTGTAATTGGTTATATTAAAATTCTTCTGATAGTTACATCTACTTTAACATTTAACATCGACTTTAATGTCCCCTTTGTTTTGATATTCCTGAGTAGATTACAATTGTATAAAACCAGGGGATTTTCCCACAGAAGTGCCTCCCAAATTCTTTTGGTAAATGATTCTGTAAAAACTTCACTCAGAGCTGGAATTATAGAAATTAATGTTAAATCTCTTACGATGTATTTCTCGGCAGATGGGAAAATATTTAGGCTATTAAACCTGATTAATCAATCATCATAAATCATCATCTAGTGTAATGAGACTTTAATGGTCTCTTCAATTTTTCCATAAATTTGAAGTGTCCAGGACTCTCAGATAAGCTATTTTGGTAGAATCACTAAGGAACAAAACTGATTCTGTTGCTATGGAAAACTGATTCCTTAAATATGTGTTTTTCCTTCTTCATTGAGATTTTGATTTCCTTTTCCATATTCCCAGAAGTTCATATGCCAAAGTATCTTGAGTATTCCAATTCTTTACTTACCCATTTGTTTTGCAGTTCAGGACCTTGGTCATACAATTTCACTGCTACCAGCTGCTTTTTCCCTCAGATAGATTAAAAAAAAAAAGTAGAGACACCATACCACAGGAGCTTCCTCCAGTGCCACTGCATCTCCAGTGTGGTGCAGGGGCTCAAATCTGGACCATGTTTTCCAAGCGAGTGTTTTACCCAGTGAGATATCTCTCTGGTCAATATTTATTTATTTAGGGGGGTCAGGCGGTAGTGCATCAGGATAAGGGCACATGGAGCAAAGCACAAGGACCACTGTAAGGATCCCAGTTTGAACCCCCAGCTCCCCACCTGCAGGGGAGTTGCTTTGCAGGCGGTGAAGCAGGTCTGCAGGTGTCTGTCTTTCTCTCCCCCTCTCTGTCTTTCCCTCCTCTCTCCATTTCTCTCTGTCCTATCCAACAACAACTACATCAATAACAACAACAATAATAACTACAAGAACAATTAACAAAACAAGGGCAACAAAAGGGGAAATAAATAATAAAAATATATATTTATTGTGGTCTGGGAGGTGGCGCAGTGGCTAAGGCATTAGACTCTCAAGCATGAGGTCCTGAGTTCAATCCTGGGCAGCAAATGTACCAGAGTGATGTCTGGTTCTTTTTTTCTCTCTCCTATCTTTCTCGTTAATAAATATATTTTAAAATCTTTAAAATATATTTATTTATTTTCACCAGGGTTATCACTGGGTTCCTGCATAGCTCCACTGTTCCCAGTGGCTACTTATTTTTTTCCCCTTTTTCTGTTTTTTTCTTCCAGAAAGAGAGTGAGAGATTGATATGGGAGAGAGAGTGAGAGAAAGGAGAGAAACCCACAACACTGCTCTACTGCTTGTAAAACTTCCCCTTTGCAGGTAGGATCCAGGATCTCCGGCCAGTTTTTTATTACTTAATCATTAATACCTAACAATATGTGCCACAGGGCATTGTACTGTTAAAATTTAAAATAGTTTAGCATTTTTTTATCTTAATATGGTAGTAGCAAGAATCAGAGTCTATGGCCAGTGAAATAGCTTACTGCATAGTATGCTGCTTTACCAAGGGTCTGAACCAGGTTCAAGTCCAGCCTCCACAGCACTGAAGGAACTTTGGGTGATGTGGCCTCTTTTAGTCTTTCTCTATTTAAAATAATAATAATAATAATAATGTGGTATTAAAGTCTATGATAAAGCTTATAAACTCATAAATCATTTCTGTATAGTAAGCCAGACATGATAATGGCCTGATTAACATCATTTGAGAAAAATGGGAAATCTGAACATTAAATGTGAAAGTCAATTGTTTCCACAACCACTGTGTTTCTGAGTATTTCAGTACCATATGCTGTTCCAAGATAGTAAGTTGGAGAAATCTCTTTAGAGATTCACAATGTTTATTAGATACATGAGGAAACTTGTTTAGTCTGTTTTAGCTTAGTAATTGCATGACTCTGCCACTCCCGGTGGCCTTTTTTTTTTTTTTTTCATTTGGAGGGTGAGAGACAAAGAGGAAAAAGGGAGAGAAACTCCACCCACAGCACCACTCCACCATTTGCAGACACTCTGCCATGTTGTTGGTTGGGTAGTTAAACCCAAGTCCCTGAACATGGTGCCATGTGTGCTCTCCTGGGTGAGTCACTGCCTGCCCCCGCCCCTTGATCTTGAGTGCTTCCTTCATAATTAAAACAGTAGTCTACTCTGGACATTGCTCTCTCAAACTGAGAAATACCGCACTTCAGTAATTTCAAATTGGCATCATTATGGCATCATTTCCAAGAATTGTAACTGTCTGAGTCAAAGAGTTGAAATAACTTTAAAATGTGAATAAGTAGGGTGATATCTAAATTTCTTTCATATAGGTTAGACTATTTTCATCATATTTTGGAGGGTAATCAAGACAACTGATGGGTGTGATAACCTATAAATCCCCCCCAATAAGAATTTTAGCAAGTAAAATACAGTTTTAAAGCATAGTTGGTATTACAACAAAGAGAAAAAGTCCTGATGGATCACAGAAGAGGGACTCACCCAGAGTGGAGTCTTTTCAGTTGAAGTTGCAGGTAAGAAAAACCCTGGTAGAAAATAGGTGAGGCCACCAGGTTCCCCGACTTCCTTGGGCAGAGAACCCTACCATTTTTCTTGGAGCCCTGCCTCCCCAGAGCCCTGCCCCACTAGGGAAGGAGAGAGACAAGCTGGGAGTATGGACTGACCTGCCAGTGCCCATGTTCAGTGGGGAAGCAATTACAGAAGCCAGACCTCCCACCTTCTGTACCGGACAATGATCCTGGGTCCATGTTCCCAGAGGGATAAAGAATAGGAAAGCTATCAAGGGAGGGGATTGGATATGGAGCTCTGGGTGGTGGGCATTGTGTGGAGAAAGAGAGGGAGGAGGAGGAGGGGGGGGAGGGGGAGGGGGAGGAGGAGGAGGAGGAGGAGGAGGAGGAGGAGAAGAAGAAGAAGAAGAAGAAGAAGAAGAAGAAGAAGAAGAAGAAGAAGAAGAAGAAGAAGAAGAAGAAGAAGAAGAAATATCAAGAAAAATCAAAAGGCACTGTATATAATGGAAGAAAATAATTATTAGCTATTTATCTTATAAAGGCTTAATGTATAAAAATAACTAATACAACTCAAATAAAAAAAGATTACCTGGAGGATTAATATCTTAAGAGATGTCAGTATTCCTATGATTACTGCAGTATTATTTATAATAGCCCAGGCATGGATATCTTGCCATTTATGACAACATCAATGAACCTCAAGGGCATAATACTAATAAAATAAACCAGACAGAGCAGACATGTCCTGTAGGTTACTACTTATATGCAGAGTCTATAAAAGCCATTCACAGCAACAGAGACTGGAATGATTGCTGCCATGGGCTTAGAAAGTAAGAAGATATACAGCAAACCCTAACAAAGGGACTTTTCAAAGTTAATCCAATTACCAAATAATGTGATGATAACAATAACTATCCATTGTCTTCTTAACCCTAAGATAGCAGGAACCTCACATTTCCATTATAGAGCCTATATATCCCCCAGTCCTGGAACCTTAGGGTGGGGCCCACTTTCTTGCATGCTTCTCTCAATTCATATCAAATAATATTACATACACCGATCACAACCTAATCAATGCAAGAGTGCCACCCCAGCATGCTTCACTTCAGACTGTGTCCAGAGACGTCAGGCATGGAATGACAATCCTTCAGCTTCATTACTCAGGTGAGACCTTTCCTTTCATAGTATTCTCTAATTCCATTCCAGTGGTTCACTTCCTAACAAAGTCCCAAAACCTAGATATAGACCAGGTCCCATGAGATAGAGCATATGTTCACACGTATCCATAAACTAGGGCAAAATATATGCCTGAAAGCAGAAGTACACGAGAATCTGCAGTGAGTACCCCCCCCCCCAACACTTCATCTTCACTATTCCAGCCTTTAGGTTCATAATTGTTCAACAATTTGTTTGGCTTTGTATGTTAACTCTCTTTTCAGCCACCAGGTTCCAGATGCCAGCATGATGCCAACCAGGCTTCCCTGGACTGAAGACCCCACCAATATGTCCTGGAGCTCCGCTTCCCTAGAGACCCACCCTACTAAGGATAGAGAGACACAGACTGGGAGTATGGACCGACCAGTCAACGTCCATGATCAGCGGGGAAGCAATTACAGAAGCCAGACCTTCCACCTTCTGCAACCCACAACGACCCTGGGTCCATACTCCCAGAGGGACAGAAAATAGGAAAGCTATCAGGGGAGGGGATGGGATGTGGAGATCGGGTGGTGGGACTTGTGTGGAGTTGTACCCCTCCTATACTATGGTTTTGTCAACGTATCCTTTCTTAAATAAAAAAAAATAATAAGTAAGAAAAATGAGACACTGCTCAAGGGTGCAAGGCTTCACTATAAGGTGTAAATAAATTCTGAGAGGCCACATACAGTACTATTACTACAGCTGAAAATACTACACTGTGCCCTTAAAAGTTAAGAAAGTACTTTTTTGTTTATTTGTTTATGTGATTGTTTTTGGATAGAGACAGAAAGTGAGAAGGAAGAGAAAGAGGAAGAAAGGGGGAGAAAGAAGGAAAGACATCTACAGCACTGCATCACCACTTGTGAAGCTTCCCGAACCTTGCAGGTGATGATGACCAGGGACTCGAACCTAGATCCTTGTGTGTGATAACATATGCACTCAACTAGGTGCGTCACCACCTGTCTCTAAAAGAGTTGATCTTAAATGTCTCATCAGAACAGCAACAAGATGGTAATTATGTGAGACAAATGATGTGGCAACTAACCTTATTGTAGTCAACATTCTGCAATATATATATATACACGTATTAATCATCACATTGTAGGCATTACACATATAATTTCACGGGTTGGTTATGTAGCAATAATTTAGGGGGAAATAGGAATTTTAAAAAAAGAGCTCTGATTTCATAAGCCCACCTTTACAGACTGAAAGTTTGTGTCCACCTCTCAATTTCTAAGTAAAATATCTACAACACTGAGCAAAAGCTATGAGTTCAAGAATGAAAAAGAGGGGAGGACAAAAGGTGTATGTGTGTATATATCAGCAGCAGTTAGGTTAAATTTAAAGCAAAATGCATTATTGAAGACACAAGAAAAGTAGTATCATGATTGTGGGGTTGGGGGGGGGGCCAAATATTGAGAGCAGCTGTTGGCCCAAGGCCAATTGTTCCTTGTTTCGTGTGGATATTTCCACCTGTGCCCACCCTGTGATAACTATAAAAAGGTGGGACAAAAAGTGATCAGGGTCGCAGACTCTCCCTTTGCTTGGAAGGGTGTCGGCGGCCCAAGATTAAGCTTGATAATAAAGGCTCTTGCTATTGCATGCGATTCTGGTCTTCTTTGTGTGAGATCGGGACTCGAACTTCTGGACACAACAATGATGATGTTCTCCATGTAAGTCTAACAATACATAGAATGACCTCAAGTGTGTGTGTGTATATACATATACATGTACATATACATATAGAGAGAGAGAAAGGGAGAGAGAGAATTTTGGCAACTCTGCACCACGGTATGTTCACACGCACACATACCTAATTGATAGAAGTAGTAAAATCAACAAGCTCATTCTAATTGATCTGGGGTTGCACTGGAGCTGTTACAAATGACAGCTATTTTGTAAAGTAGGCCAGTTTAACCTTCACAAGACTGACAGTTATAACCCGGGGCTTTTACGACCTTATGAGTCCACTGACAGCCTTTCCTAATAAAGATTCCTTTAATTAAAGGGAGTAACTCATAGACACTCTAGAATTCTTAACTAACCCTCTTAAGCCATTCGAATCTATTACTGAATCTTTTTTTTTTTTAGGGTATGTTGCTAGGATGACCTCTATAAAAACTCTATGCTCAGGGAGTGGGGGGGGGGGAGGTACCGCAGTGGGTTAAGTGCAGGTGGCACAAAGCTCAAGAACCAGCGTAAGGATCCCGGTTCAAGCCCCAGGCTCCCCACCTGCAGGGGAGTCGCTTTACAAGTGGGGAAGCAGGTCTTCAGGTATCCATCTTTCTCTCCCCGTCTGTCTTCCCCTCCTCTCTCCATTTGTCTCTGTCCTATCTAACAACAACGACATCAATAATAACTACAACAATTAAAAACAAGGACAAACAACAAAAGGGAATAAATAAAACAAATGAAAGAAAAACAACTCTATGCTCACTGAAAATGTCACCATTACTCCTACTAAGGAAGAACAAGGAACTTTCCTGTGTCCAAGACCATGGAAGTAAACAAATAAAATTTCCTCACAGAGCTGAATTGTTTAATCAATTCACATTAGAACAAACAGATATTCTAGAAGCTACTTTAGCTGGACCAGATAATTATTTCATTGGCATTGTTTAAAAATTTTTTGCACACATATTTCCCAGTTGAAGCTTACCCATGCCCTAAGTGAATGCAATTATATGATCCTTGCCTCACAACTAATGGGGCAGCTTGTTAATTTCAAGAATAGATAGAAAACAATTAACTTACTTTGCTCTGGTTCCTTGCTTTTGCAGGTAATGTTCTGCATATGATTTGACTTCCTGGGTATGTTCATCTACAGGAAGATAATTTAATAACCAATAAAAACAAGTTAGAACTGTATTCTCTAAAATAACAATAGCACCCTCTTCAACAAACAGGCTGGTTGTTTCTGCATTTTGGTGACCACAAATTCACTCTGCGGGGTTTGACTTCCTTGGGATTTATCAGAAATTAAGATCCCAGACCTTCAAAGTTGAAATAGAAATAAAAAGAGGACTCCAATGTTCCTCCTGACTGCCTAGGCCTGCTCTCTCCCAAGAGACAGAGCACCTCATCAGCTGTCTCAGAAGAGAGAAAGGACCTCCCTACCATATGTTTTATTGGGTTTTGTTTTTCTATGTAGAAACACATCATTTTGGCCTTTCTGCTGCATTGATGTTCACTCCAGGAACAAACAGGAACCAGTTCCTCTAGTGTTTGGTCACTGCTTGAGACCTTTCCTCCTTCTGCTTTTCACAGATTTAAGAACAAACTCACTGGACCTCTGCTAGAATATCTAAGCACAGTTAGTATATTCAGGGGAAACAAGGACATCCAGACCTTCTGAAAGTCTGTAGTGAATATTTAGTAACAAGGTGGATGTCTGTAAGGGACCCAGAGATAGATGTGGTGTTCTGATGAGAGAGAAATGACATCTGTTGGAGAAGGAAGGCTTACAGGAGAAGGCAGTAATTGAAATAATCTTGAAGAGCTTCCGTTGCTACAATGGTATTTGAAAAACCCAAATCTGTTTTTAAAACATTCTCCTTTATCTAACACACATGCTTGAAACCTTTTGTTGGCTTCCTTCCATGTAGAAACAAAACCCAGACTATTTCACGTTTGTGTCTTGTATGATTCATTCTGCTCCCCAGTGGACAACAGGTTTTATTTTCTTTTCCCTATATGCTAGTAGAATTTATCAAAGAACCCACAATGGTCTGGGAATTTTCTTTTTAGGCCAGCACAAGGATCCGGGTTTGAGCCCCTGCCCCTCCACCTGCAGGGGAATGACTTCACAAGCAGTGAAGTAGGTCTTCAGGCGTCTCTCTTTCTCTCTCCCTATCTCCCCTTCCCTCTCAATTTCGCTCTGTCGTGTCAAATGAAAATAAAGTACAAAAAGGAGCCAGGTGGTGATGAGTGCACATTTTACAATGCACAATGACTCAGGGTGGAGCCCCTAGTCTCCACCTGAGGGGGCGGGGGGAGCTTTGCAAGTGGTGAAGCAGCACTGCAGATGTCTGTCTGTCTCCCTCTCTAGCACCCCTTCCTTCTCAAGTTCTGGCTGTTTCTATCCAATCAATAAATATAATTTTTTTAAAAAACTTAAAATAATGTAGGAAGAAATAGCTGCTGGGAGTGGTGTATTCGTAGTGCAGTACCGAATGATAACCCCGGTGGTAACCCTGGAAGCAAAAATAAATAAATAAAAATTAAACTAGATATTAAAATTTAAAAAAAATAGATCTAAGCTAAATCCTTTAACTTAATATTAGCCACAAATTTAAAAAATGGGTGGAGAGACTTGGGGAGAGAATCTAAGAACTACTAGGATATAAGCTCTTCTTGGTGGTCTGCCAGTAGCACACTGGGTTAAGCGCACATGGCACAAAGCGCAAGGACCTGCGTAAGGATCCCAGTTTGAGTCCCTGGCTCCCCACCTGCAGGGGAGTCGCTTCACAGGTGGTGAGGCAGGTCTGCAGGTGTCTATCCTTCTCTCCCCTGTCTTCCCCCTCCTCTCTCCATTTCTCTCTGTTCTATCCAACAACGATGACACCAATAAAAACAACAATAATAACTACAACAACAATAAAACAAGGACAACAAAAGGGGAAGAGGAAAAAAAGCTTTAATAGAAGCATTTAAAAAAATGTTCTCACTTATTTTTGGTGACTTCTTCCCCCACTGAAAGGGATTTTGCTGCATTTCATCTGAGTCGTTCAGTTTTTTCACATCTAATTTTAAATACTTTTATCTACTCACTGCCTGCAGCTCCTGAGCGATACCCTCTTTCATTTCTTACACACATTCTCTCCCCCTCCAAAAGTTCCTGAGACTCCCCTGGTGTTGTATGCTTTACATTGGGTTGTTCTAGTTCTCCCCCGCCAAGAAAATTGGATCAGTCCTGCTAGTTTCGAGGGCCCTCTTGGCCCCGCCCCTAGGAACCCCGAGAGAGTGCCAGAGTTCCAGAGTTGGAGAGTTGCAGAGTTCGAGAGTGCTTGGCACAGCTGCAGGGAAAGAGGCAACAGAGTTCTGTTTGGTGATTAGTCTGGCTTAGTTTATGAATTGTTGTTCCTGAATAAAGAAATATAGCTTCCCTGCCCAGCCGTATGTCTCTGGTCATCTCTGTTACCCGCCCGTGAAGCTAGCCTGGCCAGCTGGAGCCTCCGAATTTTAACAACACCCTGGTCCAAGCAGTGCACAGTGAAGAGAAGAAACACTTTTTACAAAAGTTTTATTTATTTTTATAGGTGATCAATATCTATGGTTAGAAATTCAAAAAGTACAAAACGGAATTATAAGATTATAGTAAAAGTGATAACATCACTAGGGGCTGGACAGTGGCGCAGCAGGTTATACTTTGTTCTTTTTTAAATTTTATTTATTATTTTATATTATTTTATTATTGCCTCCAGGATTATCACTGAGGCTTGATGCCTGCATTACGAATCCACTGCTCCTGGAGATGACTTTTTCCATTTTGCTGGCCTTGTTTTTTATCGTTGTTGTTCTTATTGTTGTTATTGCTGCCATTGTTGCTGGATAGGACAGAAAGAAATAGAGAGAGGAGGGGAGCACAGAGGGAGAAAGAAAGATAGACACCTGCAGACCTGCTTCACCACATGTGAAGCCACCATCCTGCGGGTGGGGAACCCAATACTTTGTTCTTTTTGCCACCTGCTCTATCCCTGGACTAAGTGTATGCATGACAACTTCACTGCTCTAGGTAACCTTCCCCCCCCCCCAGTATGTTCCTTTTTTTTTTTTTGCCTCCAAAGTTATTGCTGGGGCTCGGTGCCTGCACTATGAATCCACTGCTCCTGGAGGCTATTTTTCTACTATGTTGCCCTTGTTATTGTTGTTGGATAGGACAGAGAGAAATGGAGAGAGGAGGGGAAGACAGAGAGGGGGAGAGAAAGACAGACACCTGCAGACCTGCTTCACCGCCTGTGAAGCGACCCCCCTGCAGGTGGGGAGCCGGGGGCTCCAACCGGGATCCTTATGCCGTCCTTGCGCTTCACGCCATGTGCCCTTAACCTGCTGCACCACCTCCCGGCCCCCAGTATGACCCTTTTACTCCTGCACGGACAGAGAGAAGCAGGCTGACAGACGCGGGAAGAGATGAGGACAGAACACGAGACACCGCAACTCCGCTCCACCGCTCCTGGAATTGCCCCCTTGCAAATCAGGACCTAAGGCTTGAACCCAGAGCCATGTGCACGGCCACATGTGCACTCGACCGGGTGTGCCGCCACCTGATCCCTTCGATTCGTCTCTAAGGAGGTTGGAAGGGGGGAACCGAGCATACCCACACCCACCCTTGAAATAATCTACCAAATCATACTAAATAACAATAAGATAACCACCCCCACACAAAATGAATGAATGAATGAATGAATGAATGAATGAATGAATGAATGAATGAATGAATGAATGAATGAATGAATGAAAACATTGACATACGGTAAACTCGGGAGGTGGGAGGATACACACGCACTTGCACAAAGTTCGTCCACGGAGAGAACCGCCAGGCTGGTGCAGGCTCTGCAAGCCGCAGGCCACTGCAGTATCACGCGCATGCGCGCAGACACGCCGCCATATTGACGCACGTGATGGGGCTCTTATAATCACGCTGACGCACACACCCGTGCAAGCAAACTCACGCTGAAGCACACGTACGTCGACGCAAAACATGTGGTTGGGGGTGCTTGGAAATAGCAGGATGCAGGCCGCCAGGAGGTAGCACAGCGGGTTAAGCACAAGTGGCGCAAAGCGCAAGGACCGGCATAAGGATCCCGGTTCGAGCTCCCAGCTCCCCACCTGCCCGGGAGTCTCTTCACAGGCGGTGAAGCAGGTCTGCAGGTGTCTTTCTTTCTCTCCCCCCCTCTGTCTTCCCCTCCTCTCTCGATTTCTTTCTATCCCATCCAGCAACAACAGCAATGGCAACAATAACAAGGGCAACACAATGGGAAAAATAGCCTCCAGGAGCAGTGGTTTCACAGTGCAGGCACCTAGTTCCAGCAATAACCATGGAAGCAAAAAAAAAAAAAAAGAAAGAAAAAGGAAATAGTAGAATGGTTATACAAAGAGACTGAAGATTCAGTCTCTGTCTCCCCCACACAGCCTTAAGCCAGAGTTGAGCAATGCTGTGGTCTCTATATGTATCTCTCCCCCCCCATCTCTCGCTCATTATAAATAAATAATTATAAATAATGCTTAAAAATAACAATTCAGAGATTCTTCTTAGAAAATGAATAAAGCTAACAGACTCTCAAGCCTGAAGCTCCAAAGTCCCTTGTTCAATCCCCTGCACCAACCATAAGCCAGAGCTGAGCAGCACTCTGATTATAAAACAAAACAAAACAACAACAACAACAAAAAACAGCTAGGGCCCTAATCAGGGAATCCTGAGATTCCCAAACAGACATGATGGGCCTAGACCTTGAATAAATCCTTCTCCCCAATATTACCAGTCCTTCTCTATCAGGAAGAACACAATAGACCCCTTTGTGGGCCCCCATAGGACCTTCCCCTCAACGTGGATCAACAATGGTAGAGAATGTTCCTAGACACTCATCAAGAGGAAGTGACAGCCTATGTTATACGTATGTATTAAAGACTACTGTAAACTATTAACTGTCCAATATTTTTTTAAAAAGAGAATTATCTGTAGATTTTCAACAGGTGAACTTTGTATAGACTAAATAGTAACATAATTTTATTTCTCATATAAAAATAAAATTAAAAGTAGGGGAAATGAGATCTAGTGGGAAATAGGAATCTAAGTTGTAGTTGGAAGATCAGCGGCTTTATTTTCATTTCAGATTGTATGATACGTATGTCTTATTTGTCTTATTTCCATATATATATATATATATATGGAACTCATGTACTATGTGAGAAAAAAATTGGTGGATTTTACTAAATATCCCCCCCAAAAATATGTAAATCCTTAGCTATATAAATAAATTCATAATAATATTAATAGACATAAATAGCACAAGTTAGTTTTTAAAGTTTTTTTAATTCATTTTTTCCTTTATTGGGGGATTAATGTTTTACATTCGACGGTGAATACAATAGTTTGTATGTTTTTAAAGATTTCTTCTGTTCATTCAATATCAGATAGAATTTTACATGAAAAAGAGAAGGAGCAGAGAAGCCAGAGCAGCATCCTTGTGAGTATCGGCCCAACATCTGAACTGGGAGCATCAGGTCTGCAAGTCCCACACTCTATGGCACATTTTTTTAATTTTTTATTTATAAAAAGGAAACATTGACAAAACCATAGGATAAGAGGGGTACAGCTTCGCACAATTCCCACCACCAGACCTCCATATACCAACTCCTCCCCTGATAGCTTTCCTACTCTTTAACCTTCTAGGAGTATGAACCCAAGATCATTGTGGGGTGCAGAAGGGTGAAGGCCTGGCTTCTGTAATTGCTTCTCCACTGAACATGGGTGTTGGCAGGTCGATCCATACTCCCAGCCTGTCTCTCTCTTTTCCTAGTGGGGCAGGGCTCTGGGGAAGCGGGGCTCCAAGGCATATTGATGGGGTTGTCTGTCCAGGGAAGTCTGGTCGCATCCTGCTAGCATCTGGAACCTGGTTCCAGAGTTAATATACAGAGCCAAAAAAATTGCTGGACAGTGATGGAGCTAAAGGCTGGAATAGTGCAGGTGAGGTGTTGGGGGGGGGGGTCCTCCATTTTGTAGGTAGCTAGTAGGCATATTTTAGTTATATTTCAAAGGGTCTGTAGCTATACTAGTGTTTTTTTGTTTGTTTTGTTTTGTTTGCCTAAGCCTGAAATCTGATATGCATCTATGGCACATATTTAAATTGACAATAAGGCTCCAATGCCATGCTAAACAAATTCAATAGAGAAGTTCAGACTTGATGAATGTATGGCTTCAAAGATCATGCAAAAGACCAAAACTATAAAATGCAAAAGTGAATATGAAAAGCCAATTGATCAAAGGAAAAGTATCAAAGCAGAGTGATTATAGAAAGAAAATGATCTGCGATGACTCTTTTCTGACAAAAAAAAATGCCCGTGTAGATAAGTTTTATTCAAATGCTTACATTTAGAATAAAATGGTAAAATATTCTTGGGATTAAAACCATGGGATAAAAGAGTTAAGAAAGAAAGAATCTTATACCCACCACCTATGTATGTGTGAAATATACCATCTACAGTTACTTTTTATGGAAGGGTAATAGTTGATAAGGTTTTATTCTACATAATCACTCAATCTTCTCAATAACTTTTAAAACCATAGCTGTAGAGATAGATGCTTCTTAGCTTACAAACTTGACACCAATTCACTGTCCTGATGTCCTGATAGATTTAAGTATCTTGCATCCCATGCTTTAAAAATTACTTCCTTATCTAGTATGTTTACATTTAGTTTGATCATTCATATATGCAGATTTATGTTTTTGAAAGATACATTCACTTCTGTGGCCACACCATCCTGAACATTGTCAGTCTCGTCTGAAACACACATCCACTTACCAAAATAAAAGTTTTGAATCCAAATCACATTTACCTGACAGGTCTTTACTTGAGCAAGTGAGATTCCTGCATATAAGTGGAACTTCATAAGCTCCGTAGATGCTTTGGAATCTTAAGATGCTACATGGACTGGAGTTCAGTTTTAGAAAAGATATTTTCTGCTTATGCCCTCCTCCCTTCAGGGAGAGAATGTAAATGATCTAATTTTCTATGAAATCATATGTATACAAAGAACCAACATTCTCAAATTCAGGATAGAAGTGAATCATATATAAACTCTTTAGTGAGAAAGAAGAGAGAGAGAGATGGTATGCATGGGAACGTGGTGACAGAAAATGGTTAATGTCTGTGGGTCTTAGATTTAAGCTCCTGGATAAGACACCATATTTTGCACATTTTTTTTTTGACAAGATCATCAGGCTGGAAAGAGTCTAGAGGATATTAGGTACAATTACTTTTTTAAAAAAATATTTATTTATTTATTCCCTTTTGTTGCCCTTGTAGTCGTTGTTGGATAGGACAGAAAGAAATGGAGATAGGAGGGAAGACAGAGAGGAGGAGAGAAAGAAAGACACCTGCAGGCCTGCTTCACCACCTGTGAAGCAACTCCCCTGCAGGTGGAAAGCTGGAAGCTTGAAATAGGATCCTTATGCCTGTCCTTGTGCTTTGCGCCACCTGCGCTTAACCCACTGCGCTACAGCCCGACTCCTGGTACAATTACTTTTTACCTAATTTGATGGAAATGGGATCTAGTTCTTTGGCTTTGGTTCACTATTTCCCCCCTACAAAGTTAAGTACTTGAAGGATAGATTGTTGTTTAAAAAGTCCAGCTTTCTAGTCCTTTTTCCAACTATGACACCATCTTCCCTGAGTTGACTTGCATATCAGATGTCAGGCTCAGGCAAAAACTAGTAAAGTCATGGGCCCCTTGGAATATACCTAAAATAGACCTACTAGCTTTTTCCAAAACAGAGACCCCAAACCTTCATCTGCTCTATTCTTGCCTTTAGGTTCATGATTACTCAACAATTTGTTCTGCTTTACATCTTAACTCTTTTTCAGCCACCAGGTTCTAGATGATACCATGATGCCATGATGGTATCTTTGGGTAAATGACCCCACCATGTGTCTTGGAGCCCTGACTCCCCAGAATCCCACCCCATTAGGGAAAGAGAGATAGGCTGTAAGTATGGATAGGCTTGCCAACACCCATGTTCAGTGGAGAAGCAATTACAGAAGCCAGGCCTTCCACCTTCTGTACCCCCAAAATGACCCTGGGTCCATACTCCTAGAGGGATAAAGAATAGGAAAACTATCAAGGTAGGGGATTGGATATGGAGCTCTGGGAGTGGGCATTGTGTGGAAATGTACTCCTCTTATCCTATAGGCTTGTCAATATTTCCACTTTATAAATAAAAAAACAAATAAAATGTTATCAAGTATATGTATATATATATTTTTTACAGTGTCATTCACAGGATCACTCCAATTGAGTGTCTAAATAGCTCATATCCCAGAAGAGAAATTAAACCATGTTAACCAATCAAAAAAAAGAATACTCTTTCTACACTTTCTAAGCCAAATCCCTCATAAAAATAATAAAATAAACATTTTTTAAAGTTCTTTATAGATGAAGGGACCAGGGGAATAGCTCAGTTGCAGAGAGGCCTACACAGCATACTTGACGCTCTGAGTTTGAATCCCTGAGCCTTAGAGTAGCAAGGTGATCTCTATGAATGATGGAGTGGCATTCCACTCCCTTCCCCCCCCTTCCTCATAAGCAGGTGCACACATATTCTGAACTATTGGGTCAGCACTGAAGAGATGACTTAGAAGGTTCAAGACCCTGTTGCACATGACATGACCTCTGGTGCTGAGGTTTCTCTCTCTCTCTCTCTCTCTCTCTGTCTATGTCTCTGTCTACCTGAATGAAAAAGTGGCCCAGAGCTGTGAATCACACATGTTCATCCCCAGTTACACACACACACACACACACACACACACACACACCTAATACACTCACACTGACCCAGAAAAGTGACTCAGTGGTAAATGAGTTCAGTTTCAGATGCCACATTAAAGAAAGATCTGTCAAGAGAAATGCAAATAAAGACAACAATGAGATACCACTTAACTCCTATGAGAAGGTCATACATCAGAAAAGATAGCAGCAACAAATGCTGGAGAGGTTGCGGGGACAAAGGAACCCTCCTGCACCACTGGTGGGAATATAAAATTGATCCAAAACCTGTGGAGAGCAGTTTGGAGAACTCTCAGAAGCCTAGAAAACTCTCAAAGGGCTAGAAATGGACCTACCCTACAACCCTGTAATTCCTCTCCTGGGGATATATCCTAAGGAACCAAACACAACTATCCAAAAAAAACTGTGTTCATAGCAACACAATTTGTAATAGCCAAAACCCAGAAGCAACCCAAGTGTCCAACATCAGATGAGTGGCTGAGCAAGTTGTGGTATATACACACAATGGAATACTACTCAACTATTAAAAATGATGAATTCACCTTCTTCACCTCATCTCAGACGGAGCTTGAAGAAATCATATTAGGTGAGATAAGTCTGAAAGAGAAGGAAGAGTATGGAATGATCCCACTCATAGACAAAAGTTGAAAAATAAGAAAAGAAGGGAAAACACAAAGAACTTGGACTGGAGTTGGTGTATTACACCAAAGAATACTCTGGTGTGTGTGTGTGTGTGTGTGTGTGTGTGTGTGTGTGTGTGTGTGTGTGTGTGTGTGTGTGTGTGTGTTGGAGGTTGGGGGTAGATCCTGGAAAATGGTGGCAGAGGAGGACCTAGTGGAGTTGAATTGTTGTGTGGAAAACTTGGAAATGTTATGCATATACAAACTATTGTATTTACTATTTACTGTAAGTCATTAGTCCCCCAATAAAGAAATTAGGAAAAAGAAGAAAAATAAAAGGCATGTGTGCTTTTTTTAAAAAAATATATCAAACCAGGGGCCGGGTGGTTGCATGCACATGTTAGACGCACATATTACAGTGCACAAGGACCCAGGTTCCAGCTCCTGGTCCACACCTGCAAGGGGAAAGCTTCACAAATGATGAAGGAGGGCTGCAGGTGTCTCTCTCCTCTATCTTCCTATTCCCTCTCAATTTCTGGCTGCCTCTATCCAAAAAAATAAATAAAGATAATAAAAAATGTTAAATATATGTCAAACCATTTTATTAAATTTTCTATTACATGGTTATACTGAACTACAGAACAGAAATCAGCAATGTTGATGATGAAACATTATTTATCAGGAGAAAAAAACAAGATAGAAACTGAGAAGTATGCTGAGGTTTGTTTTTTTTTTTCTCTAGAAATGGGAACATATAAAATAGCCGGAGATTGCACAATATTTACTTTGCTTTATGTAAACAAGAGAAAACTGAGCATGTTCTGATCAGTCAATTTACCATTTTATATGTGTGGAAAATAGTCCAAACTTCAGTCTTTACTTGCTGTGCATACTTTCATGTGTTTGTTTTTCCTTCACTCATAAAGATGCTTTCTCCACATGTAGAGCTTTTTACATTTAATTTCGCTTGTTTCACTCTCCTGTCAGTAAAGAGCCTGGTTTTTGATGGGGTAGTTTTTCTATACTTCCTGTAAGAGCAAAGTTGCACCTGTATCAGAGAACTCTGTAGATGCAGTAAAACCTGTGTTTCTAAGCAACTTCTAGAAAGAGCAGCTTAGGCATCCTGAAAGGAAATTAAAGGAAATAAAGGCACTTGTGGGTCACCTGGCACAAGCAGGCAACCGTCAAATAAGCTTTTTCTTCCTTGGATGATAGAATCAGTTACACAACACTTTGGAATTCCACACAAAGCACTGGTTGGTCTTCTCAGATCTAAACTTCCAAGATTTAAGTTCAAATGATGAAAAGTAAATGGTAACTTGTCCGACTGCTTAGATTTTCAGTGTGGAGTGTGGTGCTTTGTGATGGGAACACACAAACAGGGAATTTTTTTATTATTTTATTTTACTTATAAAAGGGAAACATTGACAAAATCATAGGATAATGTGACGGACCGCTCAGGCGGAGGAGCAGCAGGAAGGATCAGGGAACTCTGAAGGTGACTACCAGGGTGGGTCAGGAGGAGA
This sequence comes from Erinaceus europaeus, assembly GCF_950295315.1. NCBI lineage: Eukaryota > Metazoa > Chordata > Mammalia > Eulipotyphla > Erinaceidae > Erinaceus > Erinaceus europaeus. The sequence continues at coordinate 15,659,384 of NC_080163.1, forward strand.
ACAGAATACAACACACTCTGTGGGAGGGTGAATCTGAACTCAAGTTTTATTTAGCAAGTGAGAGTTTATATATCCTTCAGTCTTACATAAACAATATCTGGAACAAAGCTCATTTCTTGATTAGATGCCCTTGCAGTTTTACACAGTAATGTTGTACTTCATGGGGTGATGCATTTCTGAGTAATAGGCTTAGCAGATAGTATTTTACGTAGAGTTTTAACATATTTCATAAGAGGAGGTGTGTAAGTATTATTAAGAATTTTTCCTAAAACTTTATGTATTTGATGACCCATAACTTCGTCCACCTCATTTCCTGTTCATCTGTATCTAATCTGGGAACAGGGACTGTTCATCCCCGATTATATGGCATCATGACCATGTACATAATGAAAACAATAATCAGAGTTTCCAATTTAGATCTGCTCAGGATGCCAAAACCCACTCCCAGAATTCTTCTTCCTTGAAGAGAGTTTTCCTGGGTGCTGACCCTGTCAGACCCATCATTCTGGAGTTGAGTGGGGCATGGCAGAATAAGAGGGGTACAACTCCACACAATTCTCACTACCAGAACTCCATATCTCATCCCCTCCCTTGATAGCTTTCCTATTCTTTAACCCTCTGGGAGTATGGACCTAAGATCAGTGTGGGATGGAGAAGGTGGAAGGTCTGGCTTCTGTAATTGCTTCCATGCTGAACATGGGCATTGATAGGTCAATCCATACTCCCAGCCTGCCTCTCTCTTTCCCTAGTGGGGTGGGGCTCTGGGGAAGCAGGACTCCAGGACAAATTGGTGGGGTTGTCTGTCCAGGGAAGTCAGGTTGGCATGATGCTAGCATCTGGAACCTGGTGGCTGAAAAGAGAGTTAACATACAAAGCCAAACAAATTGTTGAACAATAATGAACTTAAAGGCTGGAATAGTGCAGATGAAGAATTGAGGGGGGAGGGCTCCATTTTGTAGATAGCCAGTAGTTCTATTTTAGTTATATTCCAAAGGGCCTGTGGCTATACTAGTTTTTTCTTTCTTTCTTTCTTTTTTCCCTGAGCCTGAAATCTGATATGCAGGTGGATCCAAGTTATTGTCTGGGGAGATGATGTAATGGCTGGAAAAGGGACCAGAAAGCTGGATCAAGGAAGAGAGTAACTCCCAAATATGGGAAAGGGGCATAAATACTGTTGACTGTAAACCCCATCAATTTGATGTGATCTGGGGCCCGTATTCAGCTTAGGAGTCTATGTGACCTCTGCATCCCTGTAGATCTGAGCTCACATTTTGTGGTCATGAGTTGGAATGTTCCAAGCTGCCCCAATATCAGGACCCATCTTCCTCAGGTGTAGCATAAAGTATGTTGTCCATCTTCCCTTCAGAGGATGAAACATTCTCTACCATTGTTGATCCAAGTTGAGGGCATGGTCCTATGTGGGGGAGCACAAGGGGTCTATTTTGTTGTTTCTGATAGAGGTGACTGTTAACAATGGAGAGAGGGATTTGAGGTCTAGGCCCATCATGTCTGTTTGGGAATCTCAGGACTCCCTGAGTAGGGCCCCAGCTGATGGGGTGGCCTGATAGTGACTAAAGAATCATCATTAAAGTATGCCAGTCTCTTGCCCTTATTCAACTTTTGTAGTTCTTACTTTGATAAGGTTAGCTTTGGAGTGAGTGAGGGAAGTGTAATAGGAAGTAGGTGAGGAGGGGATCTAAGTCTAAGTAGACACTATTTTATTATGAACTTTATACTGACTCACTGCATACTATTGTGTATTTTTGCTTTCAGGTGTATATTTTGCCCTAATTAATGGATACATGTGAACATATGCTCTAGTTCATGAGACCCAGCCTATATCTAGGTTTTGAGACTTTGTTAGGAAGTGAACTACCTGGAATGGAATTAGAGAATATTATGAAAGGAAAGGTCTCACCCGAGTAAAGAGGTTGAAGGGTTGACATTCCATGCCTGATGTCTCTGGACACAGTCTGAAGTGAAGCATACTGAGGTGGTACTCGTTGCATTGATTAGGTTGGGATCTGCAGATGCAGTATCATTTGGTATGAATTGAGAGAAGAATGCAGGAAAGTGAGCCCCATCCTAGAGGTTCCAGGACTGGGGGAAATATAGGCTCTATAGAGGAAGCAGGAGGTTCCTGCTGTTTTAGGGTTTAAGAAAGCAATGGATAGTTATTGATATAATCACATTATTTGGCAATTGGGTTAACTTTGAAAAATCCCTTTGTTAGGATTTGCTGTATCATACACAAGATCACCCTAATTTATGTCCCTTGACATTATTTGTATATAGCTGTGCCACCGGTTGCTTCTGTTCTACCTGGTCTAAGCTTTTAAGAAAGTCAGCCTATCAATGTCTCAGCCTATGGTCTGTACATTAAAAAGTTTGAGACATTCAATCAATTTTAGGGAAATCTTTATCATGATTTACAGTGTAACTGAGGGCAGATGATGGAAACTTGACAACTCAAGAGATATGGACAGTGACACTCTGGAATTTGCTTTGGTGTATCAGAGACGGGGGGGGGGTTACAGGGAGCGTAAAGTCTGTTTTCTTTTATTTATATCATTTACTAAATATATTGATACTCTCCTTAGCCTCGGGTATTTTGAGAAATCACAAGATTTCACACTTGTTGTTAAATCTAATAAAATTAATAAAGCTTGAAGAATCTATTTTTCTTTTTTCTTTCTTTTTTTTTTTTTTTTTTTGCCTCTAGGGTTATCACCAGAGCTCAGTGGACTGGGATGCACTGGATCGACCTTCTCGTGGTGCATCCCATGAGTACCCATTCATTGGGGAAACTGACGATCCTTCCTAGCCGACTGAATCCACATGGATCCCAGTCACTTTCAAAGCCAGCAACAAGCAGCTCCTGACAGCTTTCAACCTGACGCTGTTGACTGGCTACGGAAGAAGGGCAAACGCTAGAAGAAGAAGTGCCAATACCACAAAACCACTTCTCCTGGTGGTCATTTTTCCCTCATTTTATTGGATAGGACAGAGAGAAATTGAGAGTGGAGGGGAAGATAGCGAGGGAGAGAAAAAGAAACTTGCAGACCTGCTTCAGCACCTGTGAAGTGATCCCCTGCAGGTGGGGAGCCAGGGGCTTAAACAGAGATCCTTGAGTGGGTCCTTGTGCTTAACCTGGTGTGCCACCACTTGAGCCCCAAGAATCAGTCTCTCTGAGTCAGAAAATCCTTTGTGTGAGTGGTGGGGAGACAGCATAGTGGTCTGCAAAAAATTTTCATGCCTGAGACTCCAAGGTCCTGGGCTCAATCCCCAGCACCATCATAAATCAAACGCTAGAAAAAGAAGAATCATAAATCAGAGCTAAGCAGTGCTGTTCCTCTCTCTCTCTCTCCCTCTCTCTCTCTCATCTCTAAATGAAATACTAAAAATTAATAATAAATTATTTTTAAAGAAAAAATATTTATTTTTATTATTATTTATTGGATAGAGACAGAGAGAAATTGAGAGATGAGGGGGAGATAGAGAGGAGAGAGACAGAGAGTCATCTGTAGCATTGCTTCACCGATTATGAAGCTTTCCCCCTGCTTGAACCTGGATCCTTGAAATCTGTAATATGTGTGCTTAACTAGGTGCACCACCACCGACTCCTAAAATGAGATTTAAAATACAGGAACTTTAAGTCCAGGAGACAAGATATAGCTCACCATCTAGAGATGATCAGTGATCATTAGGTCTAGAGACAATCTGGATAAAAGGAAGAGGTTGAAGAGGCAAATTGCTTATGGAGACCTAAGCGTACTAGTCAAAGAAGCTGATTAAATTACTGAGAAGGAGAGAAATAAGATGGCAAAAACTAGAGAGGAAGAGAAGGGAGGATTTCTGGAAAGGACTTCTAAGTTGGTAGTGACTGGCCCAGAAGATCTAGTGATTGCCCCTTTCCTCTCTGGTGATCTCTGGACATAGGTTCCTGCCCACCTATGGTCACTGCTCATAATTAAAAACAGGGCTGTCAGAGCCCCACCCCCACCCCAACTGCTTTGGTCTCTCTGTATTGTAGCCATAGAAGAAACCTGTTTGGATCTTTTTGCAGTTTTCCATATTTATGGAGAACAGACGCTGATCTTGAATCAAACCCAATCTTGAATAGTACATTTTGAAAAATTAAGAATAATAATACATTTTGTTAATATTGATATAAATACAAACAATAAAAAGTACCTCGGGGTGGGGGGCAGGCGGTGGTGCACCCGGTTAAGCACACACACTATAGTATACAAGGAACTGGGTTCAAGCCCTTGGTCCCTACCTGTAGGGAGAGAGCTTCCTGAGTGGTGAAGTAGAGCTGCAGGTGTCTCTCTGTCTCTTTCCCTCTCTATCTTCCTCTCCCCTCTCCATTTCTCTCTGCCTCTACCCAATAGTAAATAAATAAATTAAATTAACCTTTGTAAAATATAATATATAATTAAATAAAAATGTAATGATGAGTCTTTGTATAAATTTGCTTTTTCATGGCGTAACCCAACAAAATACTCTCACTGCATATTTAGGACAGAAGAATGAATAGTCTACTCTGTAATTTGTAAAAATGACTTAATGGGGAACTCTCTATAAAGTTATCTTACAATATTTTCTCTTGCAGATTCTGCTTATGTTAGCTTTATTTCATCAATGCCCCATTTAATAACATGACATAGGCAGGTTTATTTCAGTTCAGTGAATTAATTTTTTTCTGAAAGTAACTATGTTAGTTGATGGTCACTTTAAAGAGTTAAAACTACTTAATATGACAGCCAAAAGATAGTTTCTGTATGTACTAAGTACAAAGTTTTACAATCCCTATTTATTGATTAATGTCTTCAACTAGCATCCCATTTTTTTCCAAAAATGGACTATGTCAAATTGTATTGCTACCGAATATGATCTTCAGAAGTTCTCTGCTTTCAAAGAAAATTTCTCCCCCCAACATAATGAAGGTATCCCTTCTCTTTAGTCCTAAAAATAACTGGGAACATAAAGCCCTGGTTGACTTGAAAATTTGAACAGATTTCCTATGAGGATTTCAGAGCTTAAATACTGTTACCAGGATTGCAGATGGTCAGTCTGTATGACAAAGCCTATCAAATTACTGACTGCTTCTGCGGACAGATGGCAAACAGGCCTGGCAGAATCTCAGTTTTCAAGTAGTACATGCATACATGCATGTGGATGTGTCTCTCTGTCTGCTGAAGAACAAAGAACTTTTCCTCTGAAAGGCAAAGTAACCGGTGACATCACCTATGTGATGTCTGTAAATATAACACTGAAAGAGGGACTCTGAGTTTGGGAGTTAGGCATGAAAAGAACGTATTACCTAAACAAGGCAATACAAACAAATTGCAAGGCACAGTTTCATTTAAATATCTAAATAGGTATCTGTGGTCTAAATACTACCATACAAACAGTGTTGAGCTCCTAGAATAACCAAAAGAGGATTCAATTTCTAAGAAATTTGGGGAATTTGTAAGTGACTTTTAACTCTGAAACTGGAGCATGGCCTTCTTCCTTAGTGAAAAGTAGTGTCAAATTTTCAGATAAGGATCTATACCTTTCTATTTGTAAAACTCTAAAATACTCCCTTTTACATCTTGTTATCTCATAATCTTTAAAGAAGTATAGCTCTTTTAAATTAATTTTTTATTAGTGATTTAATGTTGATTTATAAAATTATAAGAGATAATGGGTTAAAATCCACATCCTTCCCACCACTAGAATTCTGTGTCCCCATCCACTCCATGGGAAACTACAGTGGCTCTCCCAAGGTCACAACTATGCATTAACTGTTATTTCTTTTTTAAAAAAAAATTATTAGTGATTTAATATTGATTTACAAAATTATGAGATAACGGAGGTATAATTCCACACACTGTTCCTACCACCAGAGTTTTGTCCCCATTCTTTCCATTGTAAACTGCTGTCGTTCTTCTAAGGTCACAGATATGGGCTGACTATTATTCCTATAACTATCTATATTTATATAGGTAGCTCATTTTTTTCCTATGGTGCTGCTTTCTCTTTCTTTCTAAGTCACACTTACACCTGTTACAACTTCCAAATACCCTTCTTTTTTTCCTAGGTTTAGTTCTGTATTCAACTTGAGTTCTCCTCTCCTAAAACTAAGCAAAAGACTTTCAAGGAACCTTCCTTTGTGGAGAAGCACTTGCTTTACATATGAGACATGCAGTCATTTTCATCATCTCCCAGAGCTGAGGAAACTTCCAGAAACCCTCGCTGTGAGAAACAACTGTTCTCCTTTTAAGAGTATTATGTTGTCTGACAAACCTCAACCATTTATCATGAGAAAAGTCAAAGACGGGATTTTTGTTCTTTTTGTTTGTTTGTTTTGTTTTTGCTTCTTCTGATCCAGGAAATGGTGAGTAAGCAGACAAATTCCTAGTCTAAATTCTCCTGAAATCTGAGCCAGGGATGAAGAGAAGTTGAGGAGATAATGAGTTGTCTTTTGCCCAGAGGCTGGATGTGGGCTAACTGCTTCCCTGTTGAGGAAATGGAAGACAGTCACACATTTGGCAGGGAACACTCAGTCAAGTGACAGAGCAAGCAACTGATGGAGCAGGGAAAGTACATCTGGTGTATTATTAAGCATCAAAATGATGAATAGGGGGTCATAATTAAGCTTGTACTTAACAGCTCATTGCCTGGAGGAATACTAATGGTGACTTTGTGTAAGCACCCTCCTCTCTCCTCGCATTCCCCCTCACAGAGAAAGTTAGCAATATCAGGGCTACCATCAGAAAGACTACCAAGCTTCCTTCTCCTTGATTAAAAGCTTCCTTCTCCTCTTCACATGAAAATTATATGCTTACCAGCTATAAAAATTCACTTCACCTGTTCATGGGAGACCAACCACTGTATACATCCCAATTGCAAGTGAGGAAGACAGCCCAATTACATGTTATAAGAAAATCACTTTTTTAATGTGCGCTCACAAGGGACAAGAAAATTATAGCAGACACTTCATAGAAATATTATGTTTGGAGAGTTATTAAGACTAAAAAGCATTATGCAATAGAGTGATGGTATTCCATGAAATCTGAACTGCCTGTACAGAGAGATCAAGTTATTTCTGCTAGAGGTGAAAGAAGAGAGAGGAAGATATTTAGATAATTAGAATAGGATTATTAGAAGTAACATATTTTTTACAAAGCTCTATCCTAATCTGTAAATATGGATGAGATTCGAGCTAGCGGATTCTTTTACAAGTATTAGCATTCCTGTTCATGAGCTTGGGTCTTCCTGCAATAGCTTGGTGGTCACATGAAAGTGTTACTGCTTGGGATTTATTTATAGGGACTATAGAAATCTGTGTCTGGGGAGTCGGGCGGTAGCGCAGCGGGTTAAGCGCACGTGGCACAAAGCGCAAAGACCAGTGTAAAGATCCCGGTTCGAGCCCCCAGCTCCCCACCTGCAGAAGAGTCTCTTCACAGGTGGTGAAGCAGGTCTGCAGGTGTCTGTCTTTCTCTCCCCCCTCTGTCTTCCCCTCCTCCCTCCATTTCTCTCTGTCCTATCCAACAACGACAACAATAAAACAACAAGGGCAACAAAAGAGAATAAATAAATAAATAAAATCTTTAAAAAAAAAAAGAAATCTGTGTCTGATGGCTTGAATGGCTGCTTTTGTTGCTTTACATTGCTATTTCTAGTGTGTAGCCGTAGATCTGAATGGAAAGAAAAAAAAGATGTTAGCCAAACTTGCCAACACCCATGCCCAATGGAGAAGCAATTACAGAAGCCAGAACTTCCACATTCTGTACTACATAATGATCCTGGGTCAATATTCCCAGAGGGATAAAGAATAGGAAAGCTGGGGGGGGGGGGTGTTGGCTCACCTGGTTGAGCATACATATTACAGTGCACAAGGACCTGGGTTCGAGCCCTTGGTCCCCACTTGCAGGGGGAAAGCTTTGCAAGTGGTGAAGCAGGTCTGCAGGTATCTCTCTATCTCTCTCCCTCTCTATCTCCCTTCCTGTCTATCCAATAAATAAATAAAGATAATAAAAATTTTTTTAAAAAAATAGGAAAGCTTCCAATGGAGGGGTGGAGTAGGAAACTCTGGTGGTGGGAATTGTGTGGAATTGTACCCCCTCTTAATCTACGGTCTTGACCTTCATTATTAAATCAATCAATAAATAATAAAAAGAAAGGAATTGAAATTATATATTCAAGTACGATGATGATGTCTGTTTGACATATCACATACATAATACTGACATACATAATCAAAATTATAATTTGACAGAAGGTGACCTTACTATGACGACTAGCCCCTGACCAAAATAGAATTAAATAAATAAATAAATAAAGGTTTTTATGCATTTCCCTATGTGTGCATTCCATATGAGATTTCAGGGAAGAGTTTGATCCTTATGAGTCATCAGAAGCAAAAGCGTTAGACAACAGATATACCAAAGCCTCACATGCCCTAACAATCTAGAAAGCAAACGAAAATCCAGTTGTTGGTGTGATTTCTGGCTAGGTTCGATGTTGCTGTTTCACTAAAATTCTAGTCTAGTGCTTCTCCTTTTGTAATTATATCTGCTCTGGGGCAATACTAAGTGAATCCAGTGGGTGATGAAGAAGACTGAGTAAAAGTCATGGAGTTGGATCAGTGGAATAATTTACTTGAAGAGTGTTATGCTTTATCATGTACCCAACTCAGGTTCAAGCCCTGAAGGAATCTTCAGTGCTGTGTTCGGTCTCTCTCCCTCCCTCCCTCCATCCCTCTCTTCCTTCTTCACTTTCTCTTTCTCTCCCTCTCTGTCTCTATTTCAAATGTAAATAAAGGCAATATAAATTTAAGGCATAGCTGTGGTGATTATAAGGAAGGCTGGTAGAAAATTAGAATAGCCCATAATTCCTCAGCCACAGAGATGAATTTTAACTTGTCTTTCCTGATATATATAGAGTTAACTCTCTCTCTATTTCTCTCTGTCTCTCTCTCTTTCTCTCTCTCTCTCTCTCACACACACACACTAATATATATATATATACATATATATGTATATATGTAAGTATAAGTTGCTAAAATTAGTAAATCTAATTCAACAGGAAAATATAGATCATGACAAATAGAGAGCATGTTTATTTCAGGGAGGTCTGGGTCCATTGCTCAACAATGACATAGTCTCTGACAAAATTCACTAAGTGCATTTATGCCCCCCAATGTACACATGTTTAACATGAAAGTTAAAAGCTGTACTTAGAAAGTATTAACAGGGGGCTGGGTGGTGGTGTACCTGTTTAAGCACACATGTTACAGTGCACAAGGACCTGGGTTCAAGCACCCAGTCCAAACCTGCAGGGGACCAGTGCTGCAGGTGTCTCTCTGTCTCTTTCTCTCTCTACCTCCTCCTTCCTCTCAATTTCTGGCTGTCTCTATCAAATAAATAAAGATTTTTTTTAAAAAGAAAGTATTAACAGGGCAAAAGAGAACACATAACACAAACACATATATACATAAATTGGTAAACTTAAGACCTTAGCATTTGTATTTACATCACAAATTGGGATTCTTTGAGTCATATGCTACAGAAAAGCCCTTGTCCTTGCTCGAGCTGACAAGGAAAACCATAGTAAAATACTCAGATATTCTGGGAGCTCAAGGAGATTTGAATCATCACACCACAAAAAGAGTATAAACAAAGGTAATCTCAAGAACCTCAAAGGAACAATCCTGTGGTTTGTCAGGTCCAGTTGGCTGTGAGGAATTAAAATGTTCCCTTTCTTATAAATTTATTTCTCTTACTTGTGGTTTGAGGTGATTGGTCTACAAGTCTGTATGCGTTTTAGAAGTATGTTCAAAGTATGCGACCACATTACACCCACCACCAAAGTGCCAATACCTCTCCACCAAAGTCCACTGTACAACATCCTGAGATCTCCTTCGGTAAACTCAGTTCTTCAGCTCAAGGATACAGTAGTCTTGGTTGAAAGCCTTTCTCATTGCACACTCTATAGATATCTTGCCATTCTCTTCTGTCCTGTAGTGTTTGTGTAGAGAAGTCTGCTGCTAATCTTAGGGGTTTTCCTCTGTAGGTGACTCTGTTTTTCTCTTGCAGCCTTCAGGATCCTTTCTTTATCCTTATTCCTTTCCATTCTAAATATGATGTATTTTGATGTCTCTAAGTCTGGATTAATTCTGTTTGGGACCCTCTGGGCTCCTTGAACCTTTATGTCTTTGATGTTGTCTAGACTAGAGTAGTTCTCAGCTATTATGTCCTGAAGAATGCTTTCTTCCCCTCCCTTTCTTTCTTCCTCTGGTAAGCCAATAATGCGTATATTATTTCTTTTGAACTCATCCCATAGGTCTCTGTTGTTGTTTTCAGTATCTCTTAATCTCTTTTTAAGGTCTCTTACTTCTTTTTTAGTTGTCTCTAATTCGTCCTCGGTCTTGTCTTCAGCCTCATTGATTCTATTATCTCTCCCCTCTCCTGTTTTCTGGAGTTCATCTATTTTGTTATCCTGTTCTGATACTATTTTAGCTTGTTCAACTAGTTGTGTCCTTGCTTCAGCTATTTCAGCTTTCAGCTCTCTAATAACCTTGAGATAATTAGTGTTTCCTTCCAGAGTCTCATTTGTTGTTTCTGTATTTCTGATGACAATTCTTTCAAACTCTTTACTCACTCCTGTAATTATTTCCTTAACTAGTGTTTGGATATTAACCTCATTATTTTGTGCTTCACCCTTTGGGGGGCTTTTAGCTGGACTCTTGTCCTGGTTCATTTCTCCAATATTTCTTCTTGTTGGTTTAACCATTTTTTATAGTATGTTATGAGGTCCCTCTCTCAGTAGTTTTAATTACTAATAACTCTTGCCTGGATTGACTTGTGTCTAAGTAAGGTAATCAAAGGGTTCACAGTTGTGGAAATTGACAGTTGTTTCAATACTATGTTAATCCCTGAGTTGGAGCACAGTGGCTTAAAAGCCTTTTTTGATCTTTTTCTTCCCTGTAGGCTATGGGATCCTGAGGGCTTTTAAACTACAAGTAGGCATCCCAGCTTAATCCCTCACTCCTGAAGAAGAGAGAAAGCAGGATGGGGCAGAGGTAATGCAGTGATTATGCAAAGAATCTCTCACAGCCCCACCGCTAGGCCATGGAAGTATAGATTTTCTCCTGAGTTTCCTGGTTAGTTCTCTGTCCCCTGGTGTCAGCACAGGACCTCCCCCCACTGCTCCAGATTTTGAGGTCAATATCAATGGAGATTCACAGTTGCATTTGGTGAGTCTTAGGGGAGTCCTTTCCTCCCTTCAGCTGTCTTATTGTTGGTGAAGCAGACTGGAGGTGGTATCTCAACTGGCAAACTGCCAGAGTGTTACCAGCCACTTAATATATCCCTAGGCTCCTCTCTGGCCATGAGCCACATGTGTTTTCACTCACCTGTGATTTGGTGGGTTCCTGAAGTCGTTCTAGTCCTGTCTTGTTGCGGTCCCAGGTGGTCTCCTTTGGTATTCCTCAGTTCTTCAATTCAAGACTAAAAGTTTGTTCTCATAATTTTCTAGGCTTTTGTTTTTCTTGTTTTCCTTTTGTTAAAATTCCTTTAGCAAATCTTGTAGGACTACTGTAGTAGTAATAAGTTCTTTTAACTAAAAGGTTCTTTATTGGCTTGGCAAAATAGCTCACTCAGATAGTGAAACTGCTTTGCCATGCATGTGTCTTAGGCTCATGCTTGCCCCCACTGCCCTGGAGAAGACATCAGTGCTATGATGTTTTTGTTGGTGGTGGTTGTTTTGTTTGCTCATTTGTGGCCAGAGCACCTCTCAGCTCTGGCTTATGGTGGTGATGAGGATTGAAACTGGGAACTTGGTGGCTCAAGTATGAACATCTTTTTTCCATAGCAACTATTCTTGTTCGTTCTCTGCCTCTCTCCCCCCTCCATCTGAAAAAGTCAAAGTTGCTCCAAGCATGAATTTTTAATAACTAAGAAAAACAAAGCAAAATATCTTTTTTAAAAAAGTTCTTTACCATCACTTCAGTTATGAGTTATAAAATAGTCTTGAGCAGATGTCTTCTCCATCCAAAACTTTGTATATATCCTGGAAATCTTTTCTAGACTTTTGAGTTTCAGTTGCAAAATCAGCGGATAGCCTTATAGGGGCTCCCTTATTTGTGACTATTTGCTTTTTTTTTTCTTGCTGATTTTAGGATTGCCTAATCTTTGTCATTTAAATCATACTATCTGACATGCATAAGAGATGATATACATCTGTTGAGCATATTTTCCTTGGGTTTTTTCCCCACCAGGGTTATTGCTGGAGCTTGATATCTGAACAATGAATTCACTGTTCTCTGTGGACTTCTTTGGGTTTTTTGTTTGTTTGTTTACTTTCTGGATAGAAACAGAGAAATTGTTGACTAATCATGAACCTAAAGGCTGGAGTAGTGCAGATGAAGAGTTGGGGGGTGGGGTCTCTATTTTGTAGATAGCTAGCAAGCATATTTTAGTTATATTCTAACGGGCCTGCGGCTATACTAGTTTTTTGTTGTTGTTGTTTGTTTTGTTTTTACCCTGGGCCTGAAATCTGGTATGCAGGTGGATTCAAGTTATTGTCTGGGAAGATGATGTCATAGCTGGAAAGAAGACCAGAAAGCTGGATCAGGGAAGAGAGTAGCTCTCAAATATGGGAAAGGCATACAGCCTTTAGGTTTATGATTAGTCAACAACTTTTTTGGCTTTATATATTAACTCTCTTTTCAGCCACCAGGTTCCAGATGCTAACATGATGCCAACCATACTTCCCTGAACAGACAACCCCACCAATATGTCCTGGAGCTCTGATTCCCCAGAATCCCGCTCCACTAGGGAAAGACAGAAACAGGCTGGGAGTATGGATCGAACTGTCAATATCCATGTTCAGTGTGGAAGCAATTACAGAAGCCAGACCTTCTACCTTCTGCATCCCACAATGACCTTGGGTCCATACTCCCAGAGGGTTAAAGAATAAGAAAGCTATCAAGGAAGGGGATGGCATATGAAGTTCTGGTTGTGGGAATTGTATAGAGTTGTACCCCTCTTATCCTGTGGTTTTGTCAGTGTTGCCTTTTTATAAATTAAAATAAATAAAAAAATAAAAAAGAAACAGAGAAATTGATAAGTGAAGTGAGAGATAGGGAGGAAGAGAAAAAGCGAGACACCTACAGCACTGCTTCATTGCTCATGAAACTTTCTCCCTGCAAGTAGGAACCAGGAACTTGAACGCCTAGTCCTTTGTAGGGTAATGTGTGTACTCAACTGCGTATACCACTGCTCTGCCTTTTTTGGAACTTTTTGAGCTTCCTGTATCTCCATATCTGTCTTCTCCTCACTTTAGAGGAAATTCTCAGCTATTACTCCTTCACTTAAGAATTCTTTTCTCCATCAATGATAGAAAAGGGCCAAAATTAAATGCCCCTCACACCCCTCAGTAGATCTAGATAAAGAAATGAGCAGAAAACAAAAAGGATGGTCTAGACTTCTTCTGTAAAAACTAAGTGAAACATTATTTCCTCTTAATTTGGATAAATCAAACAACCCCAGCTGGAGTTTTTATGCCCCGTTTCTCTTTGGCTGGCCTAACAGAGGAAAAGAATATTTAACTCACAGGGTGTATATGTGGTTGGAGCTTCACTAAGCTGAGACTAAGGAAGAGAAAGGGTGACTACTAACTCTCCTTACTTCTGTTAAGAGCATACTGTCTATAAATTCAGATTTTTTTCTTCCAGTATATCAGTTTTCCTTTAAGAAGAAGTTGAAGAAAGAAGCAGAAATTGAGGAAAGGGTTCAAACTGATGTGTGTAGAACTGACTAGAAGCACCTAAGTAGGTACCTGCCCAGGAGAATAAGAGGGCAAAGGTTAGCTGAAGTTTCTGGAGGATCTCAGAGGTGAGTATGTCGTGCTCCATATCTCAGGCTAGTAGCAGGAATGATGAATGAAGTCTTGTTAGATGCAAGAATGCTTGATGAGAATTCTCCTCTTTTATTTCACTCCACCCTCAAGATTCCCAGTGAAGGACCAGTAAAATAACTCCCCAGGTAGAACTTCTGCTTTGCCATATACAAGACGCAAACTTGACCCATCAGCACACCATAAGGGGGAATTATGTGACTGGAAGCTTCAGTGCCATCATGGCTCCCACCAACCCCTTTTCACATCCCTTCTTTCTATCCTATCTGTAAAAATAATAATAATAATAATTTCTTGGAGCAGTAAAGTTTCAGTGATGTGAAAAGTCCCTTAGTAAATAACCTTTCTTCCCTGCTCCAGTGCAAATCTGAAAAAAAAAAGTGATGCTGAGGGGAGTTGAAGGCACTTCCTGGAAGAGTTAAAATTTAGCCCTGAGCCCATGATGTTGGCGCCATGAGCTTATGACAAGCTTTGAAGCTTAGATCTTTTTAAGATGGCTTTTAGAGTAACAAAAGACTAGGAGATGGCATCCCAGACAGCCTAAATTTTTGAGCCTTGTGGATTTATTCTGATTATCCTTATAAACAGATGTCAGCATACAGAATTCAGAAAAAAAAAAAAAAACCTCCCTTTATTGTTACAAGCTTGCCCTAGAGAATGACAAGTAAGCCAACACCCATGTCCAGTGGAGAAACAATTACAGAAGCCAGAACTTCCATCTTCTGTACCCCAAAAATAATGTTGATCCATACCCCTAGTGGGGAAGAAATGACAGGGAGAAGATGATCAGAGGGCTCTGAACTCCAACTCCATCAGGACCCAGAGAGAGAAGAGGAAATCAGAAGGGATATTTCATGTAGTAATAAGTGTGTGTGAGTGACTTGGAAAGGCAGAGAAGATGACCTTAAAAATGGTCAAATAGGGGAGTCGGGCGGTAGAGCAGCAGGTTAAATGCATGTGGCCCAAAGCGCAAGGGCGTTAGGATCCAGGTTCCAGCCCGGCTCCCCACCTGCAGGGGAGTCGCTTCTCAAGCGGTGAAGCAGGTCTGCAGGTGTCTGTCTTTCTCTCCCCCATCTGTCTTCCCCTCCTCTCTCCATTTCTCTCTGTCCTATCCAACAACAACATCAATAACAACAACAATAATAACTACAATAATAAAACAACAAGAGCAACAAAAGGGAGTAAATAAGTAAATATTTTTTTAAATGGTCAAATAGGGGAGTCAGGCAGTAGCACAGCGGGTTAAGCGCACCTGGCACAAAGCACAAGGACCGCCATAAGGATTCCAGTTAGAGCCCCCGGCTCCCCACCTGCGGGGGAGTCCCTTCACAGGCGGTGAAGCAGGTCTGCAGGTGTCTGTCTTTCTCTCCCCCATCTGTCTTCCCCTCCTCTCTCCATTTCTCTCTGTCCTATCCAACAACAACATCAATAACAACAACAATAATAACTACAACAATAAAACAACAAGAGCAACAAAAGGGAGTAAATAAGTAAATATTTTTTTAAATGGTCAAATAGGGGAGTCAGGCAGTAGCACAGTGGGTTAAGCGCACCTGGCACAAAGCACAAGGACCGGCATAAGGATTCCAGTTAGAGCCCCCCCCCCCCCCCCCCCCCCCGTCTCCCCACCTGCGGGGGAGTCCCTTCACAGGCGGTGAAGCAGGTCTGTAGGTGTCTATCTTTCTCTCCCCTTCTCTGTCTTCCCCTCCTCTCTCCATTTCTCTCTGTCCTGTCCAACAATGACGACATCAAGAACAATAATAACTACAACAATAAAACAAGGGCAACAAAAGAGAATAAATAAATAAATATTTTTAAAGGTCAAACATATACAAATATAGACAAATATTTGTAGAAATAATAGTTAACCCATAACTGTAACCTTGGAAGAACTGTTGTGGCTTCCAATGGGGGGGGGAAGGGGAGGGTGGGATGGGGTTCCAGAATTCTGGTGGTGGAAATGGTATTGAGTTGTAGCCCTGCTATCTTGTGATTTGGTAAAGCAATATTAAATCACTAAAAGAGAGAGGGATAGAGAGGGGACAGTTTCTCGGGCAGTGTCATACCTTATGAAATACTAAACTAGTACCATATTGAATGTGGATGAAATTTCACTTCACCCTCTAAATCCCCTGGTTAGGGGGTCAACAAGGTAACTTTCCAGGTAGTAAAGCTCCTGGTTTCCCAGATATACAACTCAAGTTTGACCCGCCAGTACTCCACAAGGGAATAATAACGTGCTTGATTATTTTTTAAATGGTTGACAGTTTAGCAGGTCATTTTGGCCAACCCTCTCAAGACTTCTCTTACAAGTGTCCTTCCAGTTTGCTTGTGCATTCCTCATTTGCATACAGTTCCAAAACAGGGATACGGCCTCTTGTTCGCACTCCTATGAGAACGTGTAAGGTTTGTTAACACTGGTGTGAGTGTGAAGGACAGAATCATAGAAACAATCAACTTATAAAACTTATGCAATTTATATACAGAATATCACTCCATTTGGTATTATTAATTGTAAAGAATGAATTTAGTAATCACAAGAAGTACCTAACACTTTGCAGGGCTGTGAATTCCCATATCAGGTATATTTTTCTTCTTTGGGGCATTTTAAGTTTCTTCATTCAATTCTCACTATTTATATCCCTCTCCAACACACTATCATAGTCAGAGACCATAACCTAGTTGCAGTTCCAGCATCATCCACACTGGCATTTCCTGGATCTCTCAAGTACTCTCAAAGTACTTTGTGAATAATAATTTTATGTGCCTGAGTTTCCCTGTCATAGCAATGCCTTCTGTTGCTTGCTTCTACTCAAGGCACTTGGAAACTACAAGGTTTTTCTAAACTAGACATTGTGTCCTACCTTATAAGTCTGCCAAATCTGTCACTTGTACTATTACTTAATATTAATATTTTCCTTAAACATGATAGAAATGGTATCTAAAACCTTATTTGTGGTCGAAAATATAGCTACTGCAAATAGAAAACCAGGATCGTTGCCATGAATAGGTTACGGCAAGAATGTTGATAGTCTACAAAAAAAAAAAAAAAAAAAAAAAAAACTCTACCTTTATGTTCCCTGTTGTTGGAACTTCATGTTCCCAGCTAACTTTTTCAGACAGAGGGAGATGAGGTGGATGAGGGGGTAGGTTTTCACCATATCACAAAAAGCTTCCTCCAATGTGGTAGAGGTTAGGTTTGAACTTGACTTTATAATCTTATTGGCCCTTGACTGAAATAAGAAGAGACTTGCAAGTATTAAAGAAGAATTAAATTCACACTGAAGAAACAACATTATCTTTGGTGCAATAAATTAATTCAAAGGAAATTTTGAAGGTGGTGGCATCAAAGGGTGTGAGGTCAATCTCTTAATGGGAATGGCATTTAAACTTTGGTAGTGGATGGAGTGAGGTTTATATATACACAGAGGGTGGTATAAGTGGATAAAGCATTGGATTCTAAAGCATGAGGTCCTGAGTTTGATCCCCGGCAGCACATGTACCAGAGTGATGTCTGGTTCTTTCTCTCCTCCTATCTTTCTCATAAATAAATAAATAAATCTTTATATATACACGGCCTCTTGAGATTCATACTGTGTTGTAAGCCAATGATGAATTAATAAAATTTTAATAGAGACAGAAAGCATTAAAGGGAAATCCTTGTTTAAAATCTAATGCTATGGGAGTTGGGCAGTAGCTCAGCAGGTTAAGTGTACATGGAGTTAAGTGCAAGGTCCTGCAGAAGGATCCTGGTTCGGGACTCCGGTTCGAGACCTGTTGTTTTCGCCGGGCTGGCTTCACGGGCGGGTAACAGATGACCCGGGACTCATGGCTGGGTTGTACACAGTATCTCTTTATTCATGCAGGACGCAGCGCAATCTATATCAAGCTAAGCTAAACTAAAAACTACAAACACTCTTGTCCTTATAAATATACTAGCCCAGTAGGGTGGGAACAGGATGTGACACAGAGAGGGTGGAGAGAAAAGTGACTGGTGAAAATCAGGGTATGACAAGGAGAGGGGGCAGAGCAGGCAAGAATTCTATCACTGAACCACCTGGAGGGAGGGTGGTGCTTGTTAACAGAGGTTATGTAAATAGAATACAGTGTTATGTAAATAGAATGCAGGGGGATTAAACCAAATGAAACAGAAGGGGTTTTTAAAAGCAGAATTAGAAGCATACCAACAGTAGGAGACAGGATACAGAGTTCTGGTGGTGGGAACTGTGTGAAGTTGTACCCTGCTTATCCTGTGGTTTTGCCAGTGTTTCCTTTTTATAAATAAAAAATAAAATAAAATAAATAAAATAAAATCTAATGCTACTTGCTTAATGCCATGTTGCTTAATAACCATTATTATCCTGACCCATGTCCACCTAGGAAACAGGTCTCATAAGATGATCCCCAAAACCCCCCTCAAGGCCAAGTGAGAGCTCACCCAGTAGAGTGCAAGCATTATGGCTGTTATGGGACTTACATGGCAGTGAGGTAAGGTCAAGCACAACTCAACTGAAATGCAAGCTCACTGTAGGACTTGAGAGAAGCTCTGAAGTAATGAGAGCCAATGTGAAAAGAAATGACTGGTTTTGAAGATGGTCATTTCACCCCCAACTCTCATCTCACTTTACTGTGATTGGCTTTCAGTATTAGGGGGGGTGGGAAGCGGGGAAAGAAGGACGGACTTGAGAATATTCTTTCAACTGAGGTAAAAGCAAACGATGAAAACCTGAGAATGAATAGGAAATGCAGTTGAAAACATAAACACATGGCCTAAACTTTCCATTTCTGCACTGCTGTGAGATTCTCTAGTTGCGTTTTGTAGAGCGTATAATCTTATTTTACGGTACAAGAACATTTCATTATTCACATCACACACACTGAATGCACTTGAACCTTATTGCCTGATTTTGGTCATGGTTATGCTTATTTTTCAAGTTCTGAAAGTTATTTTATTATATTTTAATGATTTTATTCCAGGCTAGATGAGAACTTTTTAAATTAAAACAATTAAAAATTTTATTACTGACTGACTATTAATTTACAAAATTGTACTATAACAGGGGTATAATTCCATATGGTTCCCACCACCAGAGTTCTGTGCCCCATGCCCTCCACTGGAAACTGCAGTACTTCTTCCAAGGTCACCAATATGAACTAATTCTATAACTATCTTTATATTTTTTCTTCCCATTTTTACAATGGTTTTGCCTTCACTTCCTTTCTAAGTCATTCCTATATATATATTACTACTTTTGTATGTTTTACTTTTTAAATTTTTATTTATAAAAAGGAAACACTGACAAAACCATAGGATAAAAGGGGCACAATTCCACATAGTTTCCACCACCATAACTCTGTATCCCACCCCCTCTCCTGATAGCTTTCCTATTCTTTATCCCTCTGGGAGTATGGACCCAGGGTCATTATGGGGTGCAGAAGGTGGAAGGTCTGCCTTCTGTAATTGCTTCCCCACTGAACACAGGTGTTGGACGTTCGATCCATACTCTGAGCCCATCTCTTTCTTTTCCTAGTGGGGCAGTGTTCTGGGGAAGCGGACCTCCAGGTCACATTGGTGGGGTTGTCTGTCCAGGGAAGTCTGGTTGGCATCATGCTAGCATCTGGAACCTGATGGCTAAAAGAGTTAACATAAAGCCAAACAAATTGGTGACTAATCATGAACCTAAAGGCTGGAATATTGTGGATGAAGATTTGGGGTCTCTATTTTGAAGATAGCTAGTAGGCCTATTTTAGTTATATTCCTAAGGGCCCGTGACTATACTAGTTTTTTCCTGAGTCTGAAATCTGATATGCAGGTGTATCCAAGTTATTGTCTGGGGAGATGATGTCATAGCTGGAAAAAAGACCAGAAAGCTGGATCAGGGAAGAGAGTAGTTCCCAAATATGGGAAAGTTGTATAAATATTGTTGACTGTAAGCCCCATCGATTTGATCTGATCTGGGCCCCATATTCAGCTAGAAGCCTATGTGACCTTTGCATCCCTGTAGGTCTGAGCTCACATTCTGTGGTCATAAGTAGGAACGCTAGAAGAAGAAGTGGGAAAGCAATTACAGAAGCCAGACCTTCCACCTTCTGTATCCTACAGTGACCTTGGGTCCATACTCCCAGAGGGTTAAAGAATAGGAAAGCTATCAGGGGAGGGGATGAGATATGGAGTTCTGGTGGAAGGAATGTACAAAGTTGTACCCCTCTTATCCTATGGTTTTGTCAATGTTTCCTTTTTATAAATAAAATTTTTTTAAAAAGATAGCTACTCACTTCCCAGTATCATTCATTGGAGTCCTAATTGAATCCTGCTAATAATCCTTTTCAAGTGACAAAAAAAAAATCTTCAGATCCCTTGTGGAAGAAGGAAAGATCAAGGAATCCGCTAAAGTCACAAAGGAATTTCTTCCACTCACCTCACCCCTTCAAAGACCCAGTTAAATTTAAGTTGCAGCTATGTTTTCAATGTAATCTCCAGGCAACAAAGAGAGAGAGGGAGAGGGAGAGGGAGAGGGAGAGGGAGAGGGAGAGGGAGAGGGAGAGGGAGAGGGAGAGGGAGAGAAAGAGAATGTCTTATGTGTGTCCATGCTTGTGCCTGTCCTTTGTTATCACAACAACAACAAATACTTCTTTCTGTGCCTCTGTGTTATCTTTTAAATGAATGAAACTCACGTAAATTGTCCCCTTTTTTTCCATCTGGAAATTCACCTTAAGAGGCTTTGAAAATAATGCCACTTTAGTTATTTTTTTTCCTTTTTTCTTTGTTGGATCCCCCTAGTTCTTAAATCAGTGGTTCAAAGACATGGGTTCATAATTTAGATATATAATATTGCTTTCATATTTCCCAGAACAGTCATTAAGACTGTCAAACAGACTAGATAATGTCATGAGGGAAGCTGTAATCTAGTTCTGTCTCCAAGAACCTTTGGTCAGAGAAATCTGAATTTAAAATTCCCAGTTTCATATATATAAAATAAAATGTTGTCAATAATATTAAGAAGACTGAAATAGTACACAGTCTGTTGTCTGTCTGCCCAGAAATAGTACACAGAAAAGACTGAAATAGTACACAGAATTGGGTTGTGATTAGATTAGATTAGATTAGATTAGATTAGATTAGATTAGTTTGTTGATCTGCATCCCCGCTCGTGAATAAAGATTGAACTGTGTTCTCAGCTCAGCCATGAGTCTCTGGTCATCTCTGTCTCCTGCCCGCGAATCCAGCCCGGCAAAAACAACAAAAAATAATGAAAGGGGATCTCGGTGATGATGCACTTGGCTAAGCCCATATATTACAATACGCAAGAACCCAGGTTCAAGCCCCCAATCCCCACCTGCAAGGGGAAAGCTTTTTAAGCAGTGAAGCAATGCTGCAGGTGTCTCTCTGTTTCTCTGTGTCCCCCTACCATCTCGATTTCTGGCTGTCTCTATCCAATAAATAAAGATACCAAAAATAAATTTTAGAAAATAAAGAAAGAAATGAAAGAAAGGGCCAATTATCAAGAAAGGTTGGATATAAGCATTATGACCTTCAGCAACTTAGAAAGCTATTTACAGCGGAAGTTAGATAGCATAATAGTTATGCCAACAAACTCTCATGCCCGAGGCTCCAAAGTCCCTGATTTAGTCCCCTGCACCACCATAAACCAAAGCTAAGCAGTGTTCTGGTTAAAAAAGAAAAATAAAATATATTTTAAAAAGAAAGAAAACTGTAGACAATTGTCTGAGAGGAATCAAATCAAAGAAAGTTTTGGCACCCATCCTTTCTAGAATTGTCACCCTGACTGACTCATAGACAACCAGTTGTTTCACTGTTGACTGAGAAGGAATTTTTTTTATTATTTATTTTCCCTTTTGTTTTCCTTGTTGTTTTATTGTTGTTGTAGTTATTGATGTCATTGTTTGTTGTTTTCACCGGGCTGGCTTCACGGGCAGGTAACAGACGACCAGGGACTCATGGTTGAGCTGTATGCAGTATCTCTTTATTCATGCAGGACACAGCGCAATCTATACCAAGCTAAGCTAACCTAAAAACTACAAACAATCTTGTCCTTATAAATATACTAGCCCAGTAGGGTGGGAACAGGATGTGACACAGAGAGGGTGGAGAGAAAAATGACGTGAAAATCAGGGTATGACAAGGAGAGGGGGCGGAGCAGGCAAGAATTCTACCACTGAGCCACCAATGCCCTGGAGGGAGGGTGGTGCTTGTTAACAGAGGTTATGTAAATAGAATACAGTGTTATGTAAATAGAATGCAGGGGGGATTAAACCAAATGAAACAGAAGCAGTTTTCAAAAGCAGAATTAGAAGCATACCATCAATTCCCCCTTTCTTTTTAACTAATGGCCATAGTATCAGGATTGTGGGGTGAACAGAAACCTATATCGTACAGGCGTTTTCAAAAGAACTGGCATAAGACATGGAAAACAAAATAGGCGAACAGCAATAACCAGTGTGATGCCAAGGAGAACGTTTCTTGCCTCAAAGGGCAAGGCCTAGCAGGCAAAAGGGCATTTCTTGCCTCTGGGAGCGCTTCATGCCTCTGGGGACATCTCTTGCCTCAAAGGGCGTTTCCTACCTCTGTGGGCATAACCTAATAAGGAGGAGAGTTTTCTACCTCTGGGAGCAGAGCCTGCAGGCGAGGAGACATGGTCTATAAAGTCTCAAGGCAATTGGCTGGAGTTAGTCTTTGAGAAACACAGCAGCATGTACCAGTATGTCCAATGGAGGTGTCAGTCCAAAGTAGCTGACCACAGAAGAAAATGCCAAGGGATTAAACGCTGCATGTCTGTCTCGATGGGGAATGTCAGCCACCAGAATTCTGCTTTTCTGTAGAGAGTGATCTTTGGAGTCTGCGAATCTGTTTCTTCAGGTCGTGCCAGGTCACATCATTGGTTTCTGGGGGTGTGTTGTAGTCATTCCATCTTGTGGGCGATGTCAGAGAACAGGATCCAAATAGATTTCCAGGAATTCCATTTGATTAGATGCTTTTTTTATGTGAAGACTTGACAGCATGTAGTATCATGAGTCCCCAGAGGGTGTCCTAGTCCAAAAAGCTCTTCAAAATTCCATTTAGGGTGCTTCTGACTGTTCCTGCTGTATTGCTTCAGGCATCTACTTTTAAAAGCGTCTTCCCTTCAAAGAAAGAATCCAATCAGGAGAGTAGAACTAACCACGTGTCTCCATTCTTGGGGACTTCCAGGGTACTGGAGAACGCTCCTCAAATTAGAGTAGTCCTTCTCCATGGGAAACATGCGAGAAGAAGTCCAGAAAGTCCCAGGGGAAATCTCCGTACATATCCCAAGGTCTACGATCATGGTCATAAAGAACCAAATTGTGGCCCAGAGCAAAATGTAGTCCTTTTCCTCAGGAAACATGGGCAAGGGAATCCAGAAAGTCCAAGGAGAAATCTCAGTGCATCTCCCAAGCTCTATGATTAGGGTCACAAGAAACCAAAGTTCCCGGTCAGGGAAACAAAGTGTGGCCCAGAGCAAAATGTTCCAGAGACAGAGTAACTGTCTCATGATGAAACAGCAGAGGCTTTGGCAAACCTCTTTGTAAGCAGAAGAGAAGACCATAGTGCATAGGTAAGCAAAGTCTTCACTTATCTGGGAGTTGCGCAGGTCTGGCCCACGTTGTAGGCGCCATATGTTGTTTTCGCCGGGCTGGCTTCACGGGAGGGTAACAGACGACCAGGGACTCATGATTGAGCTGTATGCAGTATCTCTTTATTCATGCAGGACGCAGCGCAATCTATACCAAGCTAAGCTAAACTAAAAACTACAAGCAATCTTGTCCTTATAAATATACTAGCCCAGTAGGGTGGGAACAGGATGTGACACAGAGAGGGTGGAGAGAAAAGTGACTGGTGAAAATCAGGGTATGACAAGGAGAGGGGGCGGAGCAGGCAAGAATTCTACCACTGAACCACCAATGCCCTGGAGGGAGGATGGTGCTTGATAACAGCGGTTATGTATATAGAATACAGTGTTATGTAAATAGAATGCAGGGGGGATTAAACCAAATGAAATAGAAGCAGTTTTCAAAAGCAGAATTAGAAGCATACCAACAATTGTTGGATAGGACAGAGAGAAATGGAAGACAGAGAGGGGGATAGAGAAAGACAGACACCTGCAGACCTGCTTCACCACCTGTGAAGCAACTCCCCTGCAGGTGGGGAGCCAAGGCTCGAACCAGGATCCTTACTCAGGTCCTTGTTCACCACCTGTGAAGCGACTCCCCTGGACGTGGGGAGCCAGGGCTCGAACCAGGATCCTTACTCCTGTCCTTGTCCTTTGCGCCACCTGTGCTTAACCCGCTGTGCTACAGCCCAACTATCTGGTGAGAAGGAATTTAACAAATGTCTTAGTCTAAGCAAATTATCAAATGCTAGATTCATCTTGATTCCTGATAAAATAGATAAGACTAAAGAATTTCCTCCAGCAGTGAATTTAAATACATCAAAATTTTTAAAAATGTCAAAAATATGTAGAGAGACTCATGCTATAAGTCTCTGAACTTTGCATCTGAACTCTGCCTTCTAAGGTGTTCTCCTGCTGTTAAATATGATTAGCTAGATAAAAAAATAAACTATTTTTAAAAGGCTCTACTACAGAAAACTTAATAATACTATTTTAGTAATCCTTCAATTAATGTTAGTTATACTTTGAGGTGGGCATGAAAACTGGGCAGACAGTGACATCAACTGAGTAGCCCTAGCGTGTCTGGATCTTTGTCAGGTGGATTAAGTACATTCCCTCTCCTTTGCAGTCACTTTGTGAAAAAAGAGTCATTACTTTTATTTTTGCAGAAACTGAGGCTCAGTAAAACTAACCAAGCCTGACACTTACAAAGTCAGTGTTTCCACAGCTAGACAATGCCTCCCTAGTGGACAATGGAGGAAATGCATGCTAAGCCTTATCACCCTGAAGCTGACTCATAATTAGACTTACCAGACACCTGTCTTGAGTGTTCTCATCAACTGCCACACTTGTATCTGAGGCTTCTCTATCTCTGCAGCTGGCAATGGTGGGTCACTGGGCCCAAAGCTGCTGGTGGTGGAATATTACCAGCTCTCAGACAAGTGCCAGCTCCCAAGCTCTTAGTAATATTGGAGGCCAGACTTTAGACATTAGTCAGGCTGAGAGCAGCAGTGATTCAGGACTGTAAGAGTGTCTTCACTCATGGCTTCCCTGAGGTCCACTTCACAGGTCTATCACAAATGCCATGCTGTGAATGGTAGCTGTGGTAGCTGAGACTGGTCCAGCTTCTCAGTGTGGTCGCCATATTGGATCACTGTTGGGAGATGGGCCAGAGAAGAGATCTTTGCATGCTGAGCTTGTATTTTTCACAGGCTTATCCAACACATGGACTAATTATTCTGCATAGCCTACAGACATATGTGATTTCTTGCTGGGCTACCATGAGGGTGTTTCTTTCCGAGCACATGCTCTCTGGGTTGGAGAGAACTCGACCAGAGCCAACCTGGGCTGCTGCTTACTCAGCAACATGGGAGAGAGACCAGGAACTCGTGGCAGAGCAGGAACGTAATGTGTCTTTATTGATCAGAGAAAACACTTTTATATATTTAGAACCGGAAGTGGCAAGTTGGAAAAGGAAATGGCTAGGAAAGGGGGTGGAGAAAAGGAAAGAGCAAGGTAGAAAGCTTCCATAGCAATGGTTGCTAAGGTTTTAATTGGTGGGATTAATGTACCCTGCAGGCAGGGTGGGTCTCAAGGCAGAAAGAAGATAGATCAAGCAAAACAATAATTATGTAAATAGGCCATAGTGTCAGCAATGGAGGATGGAGCAGGGGGCTGCCCAACAATTTCTCAAGCACAGATAATTGCCAAAAGGGCCAAAGCTCAGGGCCAAAGCTCCAGGCCACAGTTTGACACTTGATGTGAATGAGGGAGGACTTGACCTGCTGACATTGTAGCCTTGAATCTGCTGAGCTTTAAGAGTACTGGTTCAGTAGATCTTACAAGAGTTGGGCAGTAGTGCACCAGGTGAAGTGTACATAGTACTGAAGTGCAAGGTCCCATGCAAGGATCCCAGTTCAAGCCTCCCTCCCCCACCTGCAGGGTCGGGGTCTCTTCACAAGCAGTGAAATAGGTCTGCTGGTGTCTATCTTTCTCTCTCCCTTTCTGTCTTCCCCTTCTCTCTCAATTTCTCTGTTCTATCCAGCAACAACAACAATAAAAAAAAAGTGGCCACCAGGAGCAATAGATTCATAGTGCAGGTACTGAGCTGGAGCAGTAACCCTGGTGGCAATATAAATAAATAAATACCTTAGGACAAAAGAATGCTAGTTAAAAATAACTTGCAAAGACTTCTGGAGGCATGGCTATGGTGTAGAAGCCATTTCAAATAGCTCTCCTGCTAAACAAGAAAGAGCAAGATTATCTATCATCTGAAAACTGAACAAAATACAACTAGTATTTCTTCAGAAACTCAGATCCACAGCCACCAAGTTGCAGATGATACTAAGATTCCATCCTGAACTCCCTGGGCAGACAACCGCACCAGTGTCTCCAGAGCCCTTCCCCACTCGGGTAAGACAGAAATAGGCTGGGGTATGGATTGACCTGCCAATGTCCATGTCCAGTGGGGAAGTAATTACAGAAGCCAGAACTCCTACATTCTGCACCCCACAAAGAATGGTGGCCCATTCTCACAGAGGGGGAGAAATATAAGGAGAAGATGACCAGGGGGATCTGAACCCCAATTCCATAAAGACCCAGAAAGAGAAGAGGAAAAAAGGAAGGTCACTCAGAAATAATAATAGGTCACCTCAACATGCTTCACCTCAGACTGGGTCCAGAGACTTCACGTGTGGAATGACAACCCTTTAGCTTCATTACTCAGGTGAGACCTTTCCTTTTATAGTACACTCTAATTTCATCTCAGGTAGTTCACTTTCTAACAAAGTCCCATAACCTAGATATACACCAGTTTCTGTGAGAGAGAGCTTACGTGCACACGTATCCATAAACTACTGCAAAATATATACCTGAAAGCAGAAGTACACTAGAGTTTGCAGTGAGTACCTCCCTAACACTTCCTCTCCACTATTCCAAGCTTGGGATCCATGATTGCTCAACAAATTGTTTGGCTTCATATGTTAACTCTCTTTTCAATCACCAGGTTCCAGATGCCACCAGGATGCTGGCCAGGCTTCCCTGGATTGAAGACCCCACCAATGTGTCCTGGAGCTCAGCTTCCCCAGAGACACACCTTACTAGGGAAAGAGAGAGGCAGGCTGGGAGTATGGACCGACCAGTCAACGCCCATGTTCAGCGGGGAAGCAATTACAGAAGCCAGACCTTCTACCTTCTGCAACCCTCAACGACCCTGGGTCCATGCTCCCAGAGGGATAGAGAATGGGAAAGCTATCAGGGGAGGGGGTGGGTTATGGAGATTGGGTGATGGGAATTGTGTGGAGTTGTACCCCTCCTACCTTATGTTTTTGT
Organism: Erinaceus europaeus; assembly: GCF_950295315.1. Taxonomy (NCBI): domain Eukaryota; kingdom Metazoa; phylum Chordata; class Mammalia; order Eulipotyphla; family Erinaceidae; genus Erinaceus; species Erinaceus europaeus. The sequence continues at coordinate 15,686,773 of NC_080163.1, forward strand.
TCATTAATCCTTTCTTAAATAAAAACATTTAAAAAAAAAGAAATAATAATAGGTATAGTAAATTAGAAGGGGAGAGGAGGCACAACAAGTTAAGCACACATAATACTACATTCAGAGAACTGGAGAAAGGAACTGGGTTTGAGCCCCCACTTACCCTGCTGTGGGAACACTTCATGTACAATGAAGCCAGTCTGCAAGTGTCTTTCTCTTTCCCTCTCTATCTTCCTCACCCCTCTCAATTTCTTTCTGTCTTATCGAATAAATAAAATAATTAAAATGAAAAAATGGCCTCCAGGAGTAGTGGATTCATAGTGCTGGCACCAAGCCCCAGGAACTGGAAGCAAAAAAAAAAAAAGGGGGGGGGATATAGGACCATAGAAAAAATGGGCAAATATATTATAAAAATAGATAGTTATAGAAATAGTAGTCAACCCTTATCTGTAACCTTGAGAGAACTACTGCAGTCTCCAATGGAAGGAATGGGGACACAGAATTCTGGTGAAAAGAATGGTGTGGAATTATACCCCTGTTATCCCACAGTTCTGTAAATCAATAATAAATCACTAATAAAAAATAAATGTAAATAATAAACACTATAAAAAGAGATACCTGCATTATACAGATTTTTCAATGTCATTTTGTTCTTCTTAAACACCATTTGTTCTCTTAAACAACCCATTGTATTTCTTGTTAATTTAAGTTGTTTTAGAATTCATTTGATGTACCTTGTAACTTCTAGGAGACAAGAGACCCCAGTGGTCAGTGGTACATAATTCACTGTCTTCCTAAAAGACAGTGAACAAGTAAGCCACATCAGGGCCCACAGTTCCAGAGGTGAGTCTTTGACTCATTATTACATGAGTGAGTCTTCGGGTTGTTATTTCTTTGTGTGACTCCTGTGTTGAGTCTGAAGTCAGGAAGAATCACAGGTACAAGCCCAGAGGGCGCTGTTTCCATCTCTCTCCTAATGAGAATTCCAGCACTCTAGCCTCTCAACTTCTGGTTTGGTTTTGGCTTGGTTTTTTGCCTCCAGGGTTATTGCTGGAGCTCAGTGCCTGCACCATGAATCCATTGCTCCTGGAGGCCATTCCCCCCCCCTTTTGTTGCCCTTGTTGTGATTATTATTGTTGTTGATGATGTCTTTGGTGTTGGATAGGACAGAGAAAAATGTAGAGAGGAGGGGAAGACAGAGAGGAGGAGAGATAGACACCTGCAGACCCGCATCACCACCTGTGAAGCGACTCCCCTACAGGTGGGAATCCAGGGGCTCGAACAGGGATTCTTATGCCTGTGCTTGTGCTTTTGCTTTGCGCCACGTGCTCTTAACCCGCAGCGCTACCGCCCGACCCTCCTAGAGCAAATGATTTTAACCTCCACCTAGAGGGAAGCCCAGACATTGGCAATAGGCCTGAGCTTTACTAACCTTGGCTGCCATCTACTGGCCAGAACTAGAAATTAAACCTAATTTTTCAGATCCTGGGCCCTGTGCACTTAGAAAACAGAATGAAGCCTGTAAAGTGGCTCACAAAATTGGAGTAGTGTAAAATAAACGAAGGCCTCAGAGGAGGACCAAGTGGGGGTTGAGTGGAACTGTGGAAAACTGAGAAATGTACACATGTACAAACCATTGTATTTTACTGTTGACTGTAAGCCATTAATTCCCCCACTAAAGAAATTTAAATAAGTAAATGCCTAATAAGATAAATCACATCTTATTGCAACTTCTTCCCATGAAAGGCATATGTATATGTATGTCTGTTCACATGTACATATACATGGAGAAAGAGAGAGATAGAGATCTATAAAAACACTGTTCTACCACCCATGCATCTATGGACTCATTTGTTCTCTGCTTCTCTCACGTGATGCTGAGTTCAAAGTCAAGGCTCATTCATACCAAGCAGGCACTCTATCTCAGAACAACACCCTCACTCAGTTCAATACAATATATTTTTTAAATTTTTTATTTATAAAAAGAAAACATTGATTAAACTATAATATAAGAGGGGTACAACTTCACACAATTCCCACCACCAGAACTCTGTATCCCATCCCCTCCCCTAATAGCTTTCCTAGTCTTTATCCCTCTGGGAGTATGGACCCAGGGTCATTGTGGGATACAGAAGGTGGAAGGTCTGGTTTCTGTAATTGCTTCCCTGCTGAACATGGTCGATCCATACTCCCAGCCTGTCTCTCTCTTTCCCTAGTGGGGAAGGGCTCTGGGGAAGCGGAGCTCTAGGACACATTGGTGGGGTTGTCTGTCCAGGGGAGTCTGGCTGGCATCTTGCTAGCCTCTGGAACGCTATGCAGAGAATCCCAGGTCACAAGCTTGTTGGAGCTCACGCCACCTGCTGCTTCCAAGTCGCCATCTTGTCTCCCCCCCATACAATATTTTTAAAAGTCAAATTTCAGGAAAAAAAAAGATTTAAACAAACAAAAATCCTTCACAATTGGGACTGGCAATATAGCTCACTTAGGAAGAGTCCTGCTTTCTCACTCTGGTAACCCAGGTTCCAGCCCCTGAGAGTACAACCCCATATGAGAATATACGGCACTAAGGAAAGTCGCAGTACTGCAGTGTTCTTTCTGTCTAAAACAGTCCGGCTAAAGCAGTACTGTGACAACAACAACAACAACAACAACAAAATTCACAATGAACCAAATTTCAAAACACATACTAAAATAGAACACCTAGTTTCTATGTACAGAGATCTTGCCATCACTGAAGGGAGAGTCCTGGATCACAGTGGAGAATCAAGCTGCCAGTATTCATCAAGATATATATTTAACTACCAACAAGAGAAGATTCGAGCAGAACAGATGAAATACTTCACTCTCAAAAACAACAGGTACCTAGAAGGGAAAAAACTTATTTAAAAAGCCACTATCTTTAGAATTATGAAGTTAAACTAGGAGCATATAAAAGAAAAACAATTGGGGGCCAGGTGGTGGTGTACCAGCTTAAGTGCACACATTACAGTGTGCAAGGACCTAGGTTCAAGCCTCTGGTGTCTCTGTATCTCTGTATCTCTTTCCCTCTATATCTCCCCCTCCCTTCTCAATTTCTGTCTTATCCAATAAATAAATAATAAAAGAACAATTAAAAACTTAGGAAGATTTTTTAAATTTCTTTTTTGGGGGGGTTTAATGGTTTACAAGTGATAATAAATACAATAGTTTGCACATGCATAACATTTCCCAGTTTTCCACATAACAATACAATCCCCACTAGGTCCTCCTCTGCCATCATCAGGAAGGAAGGAAGGAAGGAAGGAAGGAAGGAAGGAAGGAAGGAAGGAAGGGGAGAGGAAGGAAGGAAGGAAGGAAGGAGAGAGGAAGGGAGGAAAGAAGGAAGGAAGGAAGGAAGGAAGGAAGGAAAGGGGAGGGAAGAAGGAAGGAAGGAAGGAAGGAAGGAGGGAGGGAGGGAAGGAAGGAAGGAAGGAAAGAAGAAAGGAAAGAAGGGAGGAAGGGAGGGAGGGAAAGAGAGAGAGAATATGAAGATTGACAAGAGAGGTAGTAGGTAATAACCAGATACAGATTTATAGCAAGGAATCCACGTAGATTGTCTAACATAAAAAGACCAACATATAGAGAGATTTATTCTGTAAAAGGCTTACTACACACCAGGAGAAACTTGAGAGTGAATGCATAAAAAAAAAATGTGAACTAAGTTTCTCATCTCCCAGTAGATAGCTAGAGTTGATAAATGAGAAACAAAAGTATTAACATATGCTTCAGAGGTTTGGGGTTCGGCACCAGATGAACAGAAAGTGTTTAAAAATAAAAAGCTTGACTAGAAAGTAGAGATGGAAAATGAGGTCAGGCAGAGAATCTACTTCTCATTTTGGAAGGATCTGTACCGTTTGATTTATGTTTAATTTGTCTTTTAATTTTTAAAGCTAAAAGTAACGGGGGGGGGGGGAAGCGAAGGACATCAAGTCTCTGCAGCTGCATCTCTTGGCACCATTTACTTCCCCAGCTGCAGCCTCTCTCTTTACACCAATGGTTAGATCCCACAGAGACAGGAAGGACTCCAAGAACCGGGAGCTTTCTGCTCTGACATTCAGAGTTTTGCAGATGAATTCTTCCTGCTGTTGACTGTGTTCTTTCAACCCGTTGCAACATTAAATGTTGAGCACTTAAATCCATGATTTAAAAAAAACTTTTTTTTAAATTTTGTATTAGTGATTTAAAACGATGAACAAGATTGTAAAATAACAGGGGTACAATTCCACACAGTTCCCACCACCAGAGTTCCCTGGACCATACCCTCTATTAGAAGCTTCCCTATTCTTGATCCCTCTGGGGAGTATGGCCTAAACTTCTTTTTGGGCTTCCAGAGATGGAAGGTCTGGCTTCCTTAATTGCTTCTCTGCTGGACACGGATGGTGGCAGGCTGATCTGTACCCCCAGCCTGTTTCTGTCTTTCCCTAGTTGGGTAGGGCTCTGGAGAGATGGGGTTCTGAGACACATTGGTGAGGTCATCTACCCAGGGAAGTCAAGATGGTGTCATGGTAGCATCTGCAATTTGGTGGCTGAAAGATCATAAGATATAAAGCAGAACAAATAGGAATAACAAACAGGAACCCAAAGGCAGGAATAGAGCAAATGAAAGTTTCTTGACAATAGTAAATCCTGACTGCAAGTTATTCTCTCCCCCAGCATGGGTCCTTTTCCACCATCATGCCCCAGCACCCCAGTGCCTCTCCATCCATCCCTTTCCCTCTTTTCCCAAAGTCCTTTGCTTCAGACCAACACACCACACCCAGTTCAAGTCTAACCTTGTGTTTTCATTCACTGCCCTTGCTTCTTTAGTTTATTCATCCTTCTTTTTATCAATATCATACATTCAGGTTCTATCCAAGATATGGCCAAGGAGATAATCTCACCATTTTTTACAGCTGTATAATAATTTTGTTGTGTTTATGTATACCACAACTTTCTTAGTCACTTATCTGCTATTGGCTACTTCCAAATTTGAGCTATCAGAAATTGTGCTGCTCTGAACAGAAGTATGTGTAGGTGCATTCAGATAGATGTCTTTGATTCCTTTGGATATATCCGAAGTATAGGAATTGCTGGGTCACAGGATAAGTCCATTTCTAATATTCTAATGAGTTTTGGGGCTTTTTTCCACAAAAGTTGAACCAATTTACATTCTCATCGGCAATGTAGGAGAGTTCTTCCCACCCTCCACCCCACCCCGCTACGCCTCTAAAACAGCTGGTATTTCTGTATCTTATAAAACCACTAACTTCTGTCCTGAGTCTGTAAGACTGTCATTCAGAAGGAAAATTATATCATATGTGGATATCCACTGATATATCCATTATCGAGAAAATTTTTTAAAGTGTTGAGATCTTTTTCCTTGTATGGAAACAGAGTCTGGGTGGTCCTGTGTATACTCAGATGCCTTTTTATTAGCACAGATAAAATTCCAAGACAATAAAGATTTTTGAACTGATGTTTCTTTGTACAAACAACCTTGCATAAAATCATGGACTAGATGAAAATGAACTCTACAAAAATAAATGAGCTATATTGTGTTTCTCTAGAGCAAAAATAGATCATTGGTAATAGGACAAAAATAGGTGAACTAGTAAAATAAACTGACTCGTGTAATCAGTGGGTCAAAGCTGACATTATTCATTCTAGACCTTTTCTGATAGTTTTGTTGCTAGGACTCCAGTATTTTTCCCAAGTTGGAAAATTATTGTCAACTCTAATAGAGATTAAATAGCTTTCCCAACTAGGTTTTAAAATACACATTGGCTAGTACTACCAGCTTTCAAAGACATACTCAGGAAGAATGGAAAATATCTCAAGATAAATTTCTAGTAAATATAGCTAATAAAATTGGAAACTTAGACAGGTCCTATTCCATAGTTACACCAACACAAACTTTTAACATGGTTACATTGGGGCTGACAAAATAGCTCAACTGGATAAAGCAGCCTGATTTGCTATGCACATGACCCACGTTGGAGCCTGGCTCCATTGTTTTGTGGAAGCTTGGTTGCTGTGGTGTCTTTCTTCTGTTTCTCTGTCCCTCTCTTTCTCTGTTTGAAGAAGTCAGCCCAGAGTGATGAGGAAGCCTCAGAGACAAAGACAAAATACGGGTTTTGTGTTGAAATGCGATTTAGTACCTTTAATGAAAATATTACAATCTAAAGAGCGTGACTATTTGCTCGGACTGGTTGGAAAACTATTATTTCACAACTGTTGACAGATTCCCATCTGATTTATTCCTTAGATAAGAAAGATAGGGGAATAAAATAATGTCCTCTTTCTTTTGGTGCCTTCCACTGATTGTTCAAAGTCATCTCAGAAGGGTTGGGGAAATAGCATAATGGCTATGCAAAATGGTTTTCATGCCAGAGGCACCAGATTCCCAGCACCACCATAAGCCAGAACTGAACAGTCCAGAGGAAAGAGAGAGAAAAAAAAAAAAGACTTACAAAGTCATCTGAGAAAAAGTATAAATTCAAAGTCACCATTGAGGAAAAGTCAGATTCTATAAAGCACAGTCAAGAAAAAAAAAAAAAGTCTGTTCTGGGCATAGCTGAAAAGATGTGTGTGTGTGTGTGTGTGTGTGTGTGTGTGTGTGTGTGTGTGTGTAGAGAAAAAGAGAGAGAGATGACATGGAGAAAAGAAGGAACTTCCCCTTTTGATGTATCCTTGAAGAATCTTATGAGCTTCCTTGGCCCTGGAGAAGAGACAACTTTATCATTAGAAAACACATTGACATAACTGCCTACATTTTAATCTGAGTATATATTTCTTTAGTCTAAGCCTTTTATTTATCAATTTTTTAAACTGATTGAATTCAGACCTTGGGCTGAAACTATTTACAGAGTCCAAAAAATACATTTTTAATTTTTATTAGTGATATAATGATTAGTAAGATAACAGGGGTACAATTCCACACAGTTCCCACCACCAGAGTTCTGAATCCCATCCCCTCCATTAGAAGCTTCTCTGTCTTTATCCCTCTCTGAGAGTGTGGACCAAAATTCTTTTTGGAGTGCAGAAGGTGGAAGGTCTGACTTCTGTAATTGCTTCTCTGCTGGACATTGGCAGGTCAGTCAGTACCCTCAGCCTGCTTCTATCTTATACTAGTGGAGTCGGGCTCTGGAGAGGTGAGGTTCTGGGATACATTGGTGAGGTTGTCCAGGGAAGTCAGGATGGCGTCATGGTAGTGTCTGCAACTTGGTGACTGAAAGGCAGTAAGATATAAAGCAAATTGTTTAATGAACAGGAACCTAAAGGTAGAAATAGAGCAAATGAAACTAGGGATCTTCTTGTGGGAAGAAGCTAGGAAGTCTATTTTAGGTATGTTCCAAGGGGGGCATGACTTAACTAATTTTTGTCTGAGCCTTATAGCTAACATGCAGGTGGACTAAAAGTATTCTTTGAGAAGATGGTGTCAGAGTTGAGAATAGATCTAGAAAGCTAGATTAGGGCAGAGCGTAGTTCCCAAATATAAGGAAAGTATATAAATGCCATTAACTGTTTACCCAGTCAATCTGACCTAGGGCCCATATATATTCATATTTAGGACCGGAGCCTGTGTAACAGCCTCTGAATCCCTGTCAGTCTGAGCTTGCAGTCCATGGTCACAGCTGGGAACATTCTAGGCTGCACTGATTTCAGGACCAGTCTTCCTCGAGTGACAGGGTAGGCTGACCCTTCCTTCCTTCCTTCAGAGAGTAGGGAAGTTCCTACCATTGCTGCTCTACAGAGGGCAAGGGCCTGGAGAGGCCCACTGGAGCATGTTTCCTTCTTAATGTCTATACATGTTTGTAATCATATATGTCAGTTTTGACTGCCAATAAAAAGAAGTTGACAGTCTTCAGAGTCAAAGAAACTCAGCATTATCTGAAATCTGTAGCACCGGTGACACCTGGTGGAAAATGTGTGTGTGTGTGTGTGTGTGCGTGTGCGTGTGCGTGTGCATGTGCGTGTGTAGCATTATACCTATTTTAATTTTTCATGTATAATTAGAATAAATTTTACAGACTCATGAGAACAGAAGTTTTTTTTTAATTGCTGAATACCTACTTTATTTTTTTAATTTCTTTATTGGGAGATGAATGTTTTATAGTCGACAGTAAATACAATAGTTTGTACATACATAATATTTCTCAGTTTTCCACAAAACAATACAACCCCCACTAGGTCCTCTGCTATCCTGTTCCAGGACCTGAACTCTCACCCCGCACCACCACCACTCCCTCCACCCACCCCAGAGTCTTTTACTTTGGTGCAATACACCAACTCCAGTCCAAGTTCTGCTTACTGTTTTCTCTTCTTTTTCTTGTTTTTCAACTTCTTCCTATCAGTGAGATTATCCCCTATTTATCCTTCTGTTTCTGACTTATTTCACTTACCATGACTTCCTCAAACTCCATCCAAGATGGGCTGAAAATGGCGAAATCACCATTTTTAATAGCTGAGTAGTATTCCATTGTGTATACAGACCACAACTTGCTCAGCCACTCATCTGTTGTTGGACACCTGGGTTGCTTCCAGGTTTTGGCTATTACAAATTGTGCTGCTGTGAATGTGGTAAACACAGATCTTTTTGGATGGGTGTGTTTGGTTCCTTAGGATCTATCCCCAGGAGAGGAATTGCAGGATCATAGGGTAAGTCTGTTTCTAGCCTTCTGAGAGTTCTCCAGACTGCTCTCCACAGAGGTTGGACCAACTGACATTCCCACCAGCAGTGCAGGAGGGTTCCTTTGTCCCCACAACCTCTCCAGCATTTTTTTTACATGTTTCATTTTTTCTTTCTTTTGCATTTTTAATTTTATTTATAAAAAGGAAATATTGACAAAACCATAGGATAAGAAGGGTACACAATTCCCACCATCAGAACTCTGTATCCCATCCCCTCCCCTGATAGCTTTCATTTTTCATTTTATTAGATAGGACGAATGGAAACTGAGAGAGGAGGGGGAGGGAGAGAGAGAGAGAGAGAGAGAAGAAGAGACACCTGCAGACCTGCTTCACCACTTGTGAAGCAACTTCCCTGCAGGTGGGGAGTTGGGGCCTGGAACCTGGATCCTTGCATGGGTCCTTGCACTTTGTACAATGTGGGCTTAGCTCGACCCTCCCCCCCATTCAATTTCTCATATTGGAAACATGTTTCCTTAATGCAGAGACAAAAGACTTAAAGAGGTATATATATATTTGGTTCTGTGCTCTAAAAATCATTAACAAGGTTAACAGCAAGTGAGAATTTTAAAAGGTAATGGCAGCTGGTGAGTGTGGTGTGGAACCATCCCTCTGTAATCACGTAATCTTGTGAACCACTACTAAATCACTAATAATATAAAATAATTAAAAAATAAAAAAGTAGCAGCTATCTCACTGGATGTTGTGGCAGGGATACCACAAAGCAAGTGCACATGCTTTTCTCACTGTATTTTATTAGTGATTAAATGGTGATTTACAAAATCATAAGACAACGAAGCTATAATTCCACACTGTTCACACCACCAGAAGTCTGTGTCCCCATTCCCTCCATTGGAAACCACAGCAGTTCTCTCAAAATCACAGATATGGCTTGACTATTATTTTTTAATATTTATTTATTTATTCCCTTTTGTTGTCCTTGTTTTATTGTTGTAGTTATTACTGTTGATATTGATGTCGTCATTGTTGGATAGAACAGAGAGAAATGGAGAGAGGAGGGGAAGACAGAGAAGGGGAGAGAAAGACAGACACCTGCAGACCTGCTTCACCTCCTGTGAAACCCGCCCCCCCCCCCCCCCCTTGCAGGGCCAGGAACTCAAACCCAGATCCTTGCGCTTTGAGCTATGTACGCTTAACCTACCACGCTACCGCCCGGACTCAACTTCTTTCTTTTTTTATGGAGGGTGAGAGACAGAGACAGATAGAGAGGGAAAGAGAGAAAAATAGAGACATGTGTTAAACCTCTAAACTGTTCCTTAAGTCCCACCTGTAGGCAGAACCGGGTACTTTCACCCAGGTCCGCCCACGTGGGAATGTGTGCCCTCCATTAGCCCTCTTTGTAATTTCTGAATTCAGCAAGACACTCATCGTGACATGTTTCCAGTAGGCACAGACTATGTAGTAAGTCATAAATAGAACTAGGTTGCAAAGATGGATCAAATTTAAGTCATCGTGGCACAGTGGATAAAGCATTGGATTCTCAACCGTGATGTCCTGAGTTCGATCCCTGGCAGCACAGGTAGCAGAGTGATATCTGGTTCTTTCTCTCCTATCTCTTTCATGAATAAATAAATAAATAAATAAATTCTTTTACAATTTTAAGACATCATAGAATATTAGGTGAGGAATCAAATAAACAATGTTGGCTGGGGGCCAGGTGGTAGCTCAGTGGGTTAAGCGCACATGGCGCCAAGTGCAAGGACCAGCATAAGGATCTAATAAATTAGAGCCCCAGGCTTCCCACCTGCAGGGGGAGGGGTCGCTTCAACAGCAGTGAAGCAGGTCTGCAGGTGTCTATCTTTCTCTCCTCCTGCTCTGTCTTCCCCTCTTCTCTCCATTTCTCTCTGTCCTATCCAAAAACAACGACAGCAATAACAACAACGATAAACAGCAAGGGCAACAAAAGGGAAAAGGTGGCCTCCAGATGCGGTGGATTCATAATGCAGGCTCTGAGCCCCAGTTATAACTCTGGGGGCAAAAAAAAAAATGTTGGCTGTTAGCTTTCAGTTTAGAAGTCACTGTAAGTGACATATCTGCATTGGGACTGTTAACTCAGGACACGACTCTGAAAGTCTGTTTGTTGGTCTTCTTCTAGCGTTTGCCCTTCTTCCGTAGCCAGTCAACAGTGTCAGGTTGAGCCTGATGTAAAGTTTCGAGACCTCCTTTGAATCTGGAGAGGTGGCAGTCATTGACTATGTGGGTCATAGTCTGTCTGTTTGTTGGTGATTGTTACTTCACAACACTTGCCTTACACAGTAAAGTGTATAGTTGTTTTTTGTTTGTTTGTTTGTTTTGTTTTTTTAGATAGGACAGAGAGAAATGGGGAGAGGAGGGGGAGACAGAGAGGGGGAGAAAAGGATAGACACCTGAAGACCTGCATCACCACCTGTGAAGCAATTCCCCTGCAGGTGAAGAGACGGGGGCTCCAACCCGGATCCTTATGCCGGTCCTTTTGCTTGGCTCCATGTGCCCTTAACCCGCTGCGCTACCGCCAGACTCTTAGTTTATTGCTTTTCAATTGTAAACAAAATGGCCAGTTTGTCATCCAAGAGGAAATTGACCAATTTCCATCAAAGGAAGAAAATGTAAAGTTACTGGAAAGTTTAATTCCACTGGACAGATGTGGAGGGCCAGAGGAGCTGGCTGCGTCTGAAAAATGCTGATCCTTCCCCACATTGAGAGGCCAGGACAGGACAGTGACAGGAATCAGTGCAGGCCAGTCTGTCAGCATCAGTGAGGAGAGTGCTGTGAGTGAAGGTGTCCCACTGGATGGGAGGCTGCATACACTTCACACTCATGAACTCTGGGTATTCACCACAGAGAAAGCAAAAAGATCAACTCTCTATTGACAGTTCAAACTACTGGTAAGTAAATTTTTTTTCCAGAGCACTGCTCAGGTGGTGTGGGGGACTGAACCTGGGATTTTGCAGCCTCAGGCATGAGCGTATCTTTGCATAACCATTATGCTATCTCCGCCACCCCGGTATGTCAAATTTTAAGAAAAAAAAACAAAACAAAACAATGACTGTGCAGAGTAGAAAGACAAGCAGTGTTGAATCTTCTCTCTGTCCCTCCCATTCCTGTTTGGTGGTGCTGGATTCTGGGTCCTTTTGATACCACCTCTGCTGGGATAACTTTATTTTCATTCTTTTTTATCTTTATTTATTTATTGGGTAGAGACAGCCAGAAATCGAAAGGGAAGAAGGTGATAGAGAGGGAGAGAGACCTGCAACACCGCTTCACCACTTGCAAAGCTTTCCCACTGCAGGTGGGGACTGGGGGCTCAAACCTGGGTCCTTGTGCATTGTAACATGTGTGCTCAACCTAGGTGTGCCAAGAACTGCTGAATCTTATTTCTCTCTCTGTCCTTCCATATCTACATCTGTCTGTCTTCTCTCTACACATTGATATTTAAACGTGTGTGTGTGTGTGTGTGTGTGTGTGTGTGTGTGTGTGTGTGTGTGTGTGTGTGTGTAGCGAGCCAGCGACAGAGAGGAGTGCCAGCAGAGCTTACTTCAACATGAGTGGAGCTTACCCTGGAGCCTTCTGTGGTGCAAGGACTCAAAGCCCAGTGTCTCTGTGTGGCCGTGTATGCACGCTCTACCGGCTGAGCTATCTCTCTGCATATCAATCTACTCTCGACTGTTTTTTTTTTCTTGCATCAAAATCAAATGCATTAACTCTCAATGTCTGTAATGTTTAAAATAACATACTACTTTTGTTCTTACCATTTTTATTTGCCTACACTCTGATAAGCACAGTAAACAAGTCTTTGAAGGTGTTGAAAAGATTGATAAGTTCAGGACACACCACTACATGTCCCTTTATGAGGCCTGTCCTGGGCTGAATGCCCACAGGAGCACCTGCAGGAGCTAGGAGCTAGCTAACATCACTTTCCCCCTGCTTGGTGACGTCACCACTCCCAGGCCAAGGTTCTCAGGCCGGTACCTCCGCTCAACGGCTTCACACGGTGGGTGGGGCTTTTCATGGCCCCGCCCCTCGAGTGCCCCACCCACCTCCTAGGCCCCGCCCCTGCCCCTGACGGTTGTTCACCGGCGCTGGGCCTCTCTGCAGAGAGAACGTCCTTGGGTGGCACCCAGGCTGCATCGGCCCCCTGCGTGGCGGCCTGGCCGGGTTGAGGACTCGCAGGTGCATGGAGGGGTCGGTGCCCCGCGCTCTCAGTCTGCAAGGAAGGTGGGGACCCCGCGGGGAAGGGGCGCCCTGGCCCCCCTGCAGCCAGCCTCCTGGGGGTGGGGGGTGTTTGGAAGCTGATTCTGTGCAGCCAGGTTGAAACCGCCTGACTTCTTATTCCTGAGTAGTTTCCGTTGCTTCTCTAGTATCAAGCAAACGGTTCAGATTCTATGGACCTTATGATGTAGACCTAGACAATGAAAGAAATGGACTAGAAACTTTCTGAAATTCCGCAAGTAAGAAAGGAATAGTCTCCAGGCAGTGACACACCTGGTGGGAACCCCAGCGCCGCACCTGCAGGGGAGACGCTTCAGGAGAGGTGAGGCAGGTCTGCGTGTGTACCTTTCTCACTCTGTCTCCCTCTTCTCTCTCAGTTTCTCTCTATCCTACCAAATAAAATAGAAAAAGAAAGAGAGAGAAAGAAATAAAGAAAGAGAGAAAGAAAGGAAAAAAGAAAGAAAAAGAAAGGCCATCAGGCACAGTGGATCAAAAAATTGGTGGCAATTAAAAAAGAGGAGGAGGAGAAGGAATTCCAGCTTATATTTACTATTTATATTTACTATAGAAATATTTACTACAGCTTATATTTCTTCTTCATTTTCCTTCTCTTGCTGTTGCTGCTTCACCTCTTTCTCCTTCTCCTTTTCTTCCCCCACCTCCTCATCCATTTTTTTTTCTTGGCCAAGGATTGGACTTAACACTTACACAGTTCCATTGTACCTGTCAGACAGATTATTTTTGTTTAATTTTCATTTTTCCCTTATTATAGATATTGTGAAACAGGTGAGGAGATAGAAGGAGTGAGAGAGAAGGAAAGATACCACAACACTGCTCCACCACTTGTGAATCTTGCCTTGTGCAGAGTAGTACTCCCGAATGGTTTTGGGGACTCGAGCCAGGTACTTGCAGATAGATAGCGGAGTGTTTGCATTACCGGTGAGCTATCTCCAAGACCCAAATATAGTCTCTTAATGTGTGTAAGTGTGTGAATATATATTATTTTACTCAACAAGAAGCTCTGTGTGGAAAATGAAATGACAGATGATCTATTATGTATTACTATAGTGCAAAATATTATAAATAAATTGAAAAATAGAAATATATCCATAGTGATATACAGGAATCCCCCTGCTGTATTTCAGAATGTGTTTTCTCTTTTCTATCTTTTTTATATATTTTTCTTTTATTTATTCACTTATTCCCTTTTGTTGCCCTTGTTGTTTTTTATTGTTGTAGTTATTATTGTTGTTATTGATGTCTTCATTGTTAGACAGGACAGGGAGAAGTGGAGAGAGGAGGGGAAGACATAGAGGGGGAGAGGAAGATAGATACCTACAGACCTGCTTCACCACCTGTGAAGCCATTCCCCTGCAGGTGGGGAGCCAAGGGCTCAAACCGGGATTCTTACACTGGTCTTTGAGTTTCTCGCCACGTGAGCTTAACCTGCTGTGCTACCACCAGACTATCCCCACTCATCTTTTTTAAATGGCTCATTAGAAGGTCAACTTGCCATGGCTCCCCATTCTTAAAAGCCCTCCACTCTCACTGCATCCTCTGCCATCACAAAATGCAATGCCATGTTCACAGGTGTCTTTGCTGGTATCGATGCCACCTGAACCACATTCCAGTGTGTCACCAGCACTCCAAGTGCCACTGCCTCTTGGTGGCTATGACTCAGAGAAAGCATGATGCCATTTTACCACCTCTATACCTGGAAGCACTCCATGTAGACCAGTCTGCATGTGGTCTCTATTGTGTGCTGTGGATGGGCTGTGCTGACCCCCTTAGCCTGAGTGCACCGCCAGACCAGTGACAGCCTCTAGGGAGAGTGTCATCTGCAGTGCGTCACTGTCAGACTATAACCTGCACGGCTTTATGTTCCAAGTCAACACGGTAGTGGTGGACCTGGTGAAAGATGCCAGTCTGATCCTAAAGAGGGAGATACCACCATCTCCTCCTCCATCATGGCCTAGATACCCTCTTGCAGACACGTGGAGCGCATCAAGTAAGAGTTCCAGGGTCAGATGCCACCATCCTCCATTTTTATTTCTTCTACAGGGACGTAACTTTCCATGGCTGCTTTCAGATGGTAGATTTGCACTGGGAACTATCTAAACTGCATGGCAGCTTCAGAAACCTTGAATAGTCTGACTGTAGTGAGATTAAAGTCTGAGATATGTGTCTTATATGAGAAAATAAATAGAGGGTGGGGCAGTGGTGCAGTTGGTTAAGTGGACATATTACCAAGCTCAAGGACCTGGGTTCAAGGCCCTGCTCCCCACCTGTAGGGTGTCTGCTTCACAAGAGGTGAAGCAGGTCTGCAGATGTCTATCTCTCTCTCCCTCTATCTCCTCGTCTTCTCTCAATTTCTCTCTGCCCTACCTAATAGATAAAAAAAAAAAATTAGAGAAAAAAATGGCTGCCAGGAGATGTGGATTTGGATGGCCAGCACCGTGCTCCAATAATAATGCTGGTGGCAATAAATAAAAGTAAAGAGAAGAGAAAAAGAAAAAGAAAAGGAAAAAGAAAACGAAGTAGTGTTGGCAATATAGAGGAAAAAAGTATTAAAGAATGGCTTACCGGGAGTGGGGCGGTGTCGCAGTGGGTTAAGCGCACATATCGCAAAACACAAGGACCAGTGTAAGGATCCCAGTTCTAGCCCCCAGCTCCCCACCTGCAGGGGGTGTTGCTTCACAGGCAGTGAAGCGGGTCTGCAGGTATGTATCTTTTCTCTCCCCTGTCTGTCTTCCCCTCCTCTCTCCATTTCTCTCTGTCCTATCTAACAACGAAGACATCAATAACAACAATAATAACTACAATAACAATAAAACAAGGGCAACACAAAGGGAAAATAAAGATTAAAAAAAATTTTTTTTTAAATGGCTTACCAGACAATGCCATGAATTCCTTCGTTTGTTATGCCAGGTCCTGGTGTGGTAAATGCACCACAGTCAGCACATTTACTCCGCGCTGGGGGTAAGCTATTCATGTACACACTTCAGTGTCGCCCCCTCTACAGTGGCATCTTTTCTCCTCCTCCATTCAGACATGGGAAGCCAGCCAAGGTGCAGCTCTCAGTCCGATCACGGAGGATCTGTCTCGTTGGGTCAAGTCTCTCAGCCTGGGGTTTCACGGTTCGCAGTAGGACTGCTCTTGCTTCTCTGCTACTCACTGACCTGGCCCAGGGGACTCGGGTCATAGGACAGAGAACCTGTCACTTCAGGAGCATTGTCCTCCTCCTTCATGTGTCCAGTTAAATGTGAAACAGGGTGGAGAAAATAGTAAAAACCTAGAAGACCCCTGTTGGTATGCATGAGACCCTTTCTGTTTCATTTGGTTTAAATCCCCCCTGCTTAACACTATTCTATTTACATAACCACTTCATTCTATTTATATAACCGCTGTTAACAAGCACCTCCCTCCAGGGCATTGGTTCAATCCCCACTGTTTCATGATATGTTTTTGCTCCAACCCCCCTCCTTGTCACACCCTGGTCCTCTCTTTGTCACACTCTGATTTTCACGAGTCACTTTTCTCTCCACCCTCTCTATGTCACATCCTGTTTCCACCCTACTTGGGAAGTATATATAAAGACAGCATTGTGAGTTTTAGAGTACTTTACCTTGAGTTTAGCTTAGCTCGGCTTAGATTGTGCTGCGTCCTGCATGAATAAAGAGATACTGCCTACAGCTCAACTATGAGTCCCTGGTCGTCTGTTACCCGCCCGTGAAGCCAGCCTGGCGAAAACAACCTAACCCGTCGAAAACGACATATGGCGCCCAACGTGGGGCCAGACCTGCGCAACTCCCAGATAAGTGAAGACTTTGCCTACCTATGCACTATGGTCTTCTCTTCTACTTACGAAGAGGTTTGCCAAAGCCTCTACTGTTTCATTATGAGACAGTTTCTCTGTCTCTGGAACATTTTACTCTGGGCCACACTTCGGTTCCCTCACCGGGAACTTTGGTTTCTTATGACCGGGATCATAGAGCTTGGGAGATGCACGGAGATTTCTCCTTGGACTTTCTGGATTCCCTCTCCCATGTTTCCTGAGGAAAAGGACTACATTTTGCTCCGGGCCACAGTTTGGTTCTTTATGACCGTGATCGTAGACCTTGGGATATGCATGGGGATTTCCCCTGGGACTTTCTGGACTTCTTCTCGAATGTTTCCCATGGAGAAGGACTACTCTAATTTGAAGAACATTCTCGAGTACCCTGGCAGTTCCCAAGTATGGAGACATGTGGTTAGTTCTACTCTCCTGATTAGATTCTTTCTTCAATGGGAAGACGCTTTTAAAAATGGGTGCCTGAAGCAATCCAGCAGGAACAGTCAGAAACACCCTAAATGGAATTTCGAGGACCTTTTTGGACTAGGTCGCCCTCCGGGGATTCTTAATCCTACATGGTGAGATCTTGATAATCTGGTTCAAGTTGCGTTTCATAAGAGAATGATTTGAATGACTGAATTTTTGTTTGACATTGACTTAAAAAAAAAAATGCTGGACACAGCCATGATTTCTAGAGACATCCAGAAACAATCCAAAAAATTGTTTTTTCCCTCCTTTGATTTCTCTTTTACATCTTGACATGAATCTGAAACGTTTAATCCTGAAAACTGTATGAGTTATGGGTGGGGCAGATAGTGCAATGATTATGTTAATTATTCTCATGCCTGAGGCTTTTAACCGTGGTTCTTCTGTTTACCTTTCTATATTTTATTGAGTTTAAACTGTTTAAACAACCTTAAAATCATACTAGAAAGGACTTCCAATTATAATGGAGTTATCAATTATAGTAAACTTCTAATCTGCTACAAGTTTTGTTCGACAAGTAAGTGAATTTCAGCTCTCAAAGTCTTCACATGAAAAAACATCTACTCAAATGGAATTCCTGGAAATCCATTTGGATCCGGTTCTCTGACATCGCCCCCAGAAACCAATGATGAGACCTGGCACGACCTGAAGAAACAGATTCACAGAGTCCAAAGATCACTCTCTACAGAAAAGCAGAATTCAGGTGGCCGACATTCCCCATCGAGACAGACATACAGCGTTTCATCCCTTGGCATTTTTCTTCTGTAGTCAGCTACTTTGGACTGACACCTCCATCGGACTTACTGGTACACACTGCTGTGTTTCTCAAAGACTAACTTCAGCCAGTTGCATTGAAACTTTATAGACCATGTCCCCTCGCCTGCAGGCTCTGTCCCAGAGGCAGAAAGCTCCCCCTCCTTATTAGGTTATGCCCACAGAGGCATGAAGCGCCCCAAGAGGCAAGAGATGCCCACAGAGGCAGGAAACGCCCTTTGAGGCAAGAGATGCCCCCAGAGGCATGAAGCATTCCCAGAGGCAAGAAATGCCCTTTGAGGCAAGAGATGCCCCCAGAGGCATGAAGCATTCCCAGAGGCAAGAAATGCCCTTTCGCCTGCTAGGCCTTGCCCTTTGAGGCAAGAAAAGCTCCACTTGGCATCACACTGGTTATTGCTGCTCGCCTATTTTGTTTTCCATGTCATATGCCAGTTCTTTTGAAAACGCCTGTACAATATACATTTCTGTTCACCCCGCAATGGCCATTAGTTAAAAAGAAAGGGGGAATTGTTGGTATGCATGAGACCCTTTCTGTTTCATTTGGTTTAAATCCCCCCTGCTTAACACTATTCTATTTACATAACCACTTCATTCTATTTATATAACCGCTGTTAACAAGCACCTCCCTCCAGGGCATTGGTTCAATCCCCACTGTTTCATGATATGTTTTTGCTCCAACCCCTCTCCTTGTCACACCCTGGTCCTCTCTTTGTCACACTCTGATTTTCACGAGTCACTTTTCTCTCCACCCTCTCTATGTCACATCCTGTTTCCACCCTACTTGGGAAGTATATATAAAGACAGCATTGTGAGTTTTAGAGTACTTTACCTTGAGTTTAGCTTAGCTCGGCTTAGATTGTGCTGCGTCCTGCATGAATAAAGAGATACTGCCTACAGCTCAACTATGAGTCCCTGGTCGTCTGTTACCCGCCCGTGAAGCCAGCCTGGCGAAAACAACCTAACCCGTCGAAAACGACAGACCCCTACTGAAGCCATGACTTGTTTGGAGATCACAGCTCTTCCTCATGCTTACCTAGGGGGAAAAAAAAAGCTGAATATTATGTCAGCAGCCTTCCCAGGTGATAAAATCTTAGTCCAGCCTTAAAGACTTGTCTAAGCTGTGGAAAATTATTTCGGCTCTGTCTCTGTTCCTTCACCTCTAAAGTGTGGATTGACATAATATGTAAACTACAGGACTGTTTGAAGATTAAATAGCATCCTGGATACAAGATCAATTTTAAAAGACAGTTGAGCTCTAATAGCTGTTTCCTTGACAATAGCTATCTTGAACCAAGCTAATCATGGAAGTAGGAGGACTTCTTAGACAGAGTTTAAGACCCGAACTGCCCCTGCGGCTCCAGACAGACTATGACCCACATAGTCAACGACTGCCACCTCTCCAGATTCAAAGGAGGTCTCGAAACTTTACATAAGGCTCAACCTGATGCTGTTGACTGGCTACGGAAGAAGGGCAAACGCTAGAAGAAGAAGAAGACAGAGTTTAGATTCAGAGCATGAACATGGGTGACATGAATTTCTTCATGTTTACACATCTTGTCAGCTTTCATAAATTCATCTCTTAAGAAGGAAGGACCGAAATAGAAAACACAAATTGAAACTTGAACTGGGTTTGGTGTATTGCATACAGGCAAAGAACAAAGGGGGAGAGAACTGGGAGGAACTTTAGGGTCTGGTGCATGATGATGGGACAAGGCACAAATTTGGGGTGAGAGTGTTTTATGGCCTCTTTTCACAAGGAAAAGAGAAATTGTACCCATGTTCCAACAACTGTCCTGTAATCCACCTTCCTGAAAAAAAGAAAGAAGAAAGAAAGAAAGAATGAAAGAACAAAAGAAGAAAGGAAAAAAAAGAAAGGAAGAAAGAAGGAAAGAAAGAAAGAAGGAAGGAAAGACAAGAGTTAAGTGAGATCAGTCAGAAGGGGAAGGATGAATATGGGATGATCTCACTCATAGAAGTTGAAAAATAAGAACAGAAGGGAAAACACAAAGCAGAACTTGGACTGGAGTTGGTGTATTGCACGGAAGTAAAAGACTGGGGTGGGAGAGGGTTCAGGTCCTGGAACATGGTGGCAAGACCTAGAGGGTGTGGAATTGTTATATGGAAAACTGAGAAATGTTACACATGTACAAACTATTGTATTTTATTGTTGACTGTAAACCATTAATCCCCCAATAAAGAAATAAAAAAAAGGGAGGGAGACATTCAGCAACATTTGGACTCCAATTTGATGAGAATGACAGCAACAAAATGGCACAACTGCAGGATATTGCCAAGGCCTTCCCTGTTTGTGTCCACACAGCTAGCTATCCAAGGACCTGTAATGGATCTAGGTTCAAACCCACGGCTTCCCACCTGCAGAGGGAAGCTTCACAAGTGGTGAAACAGGTATGCCTGTGTCTTATCTTTCTCTCTCCCTCTCCCCCCCTCCTCTCTCAATTTCTCTCTGTCCTGTCCAATAAAATGGGGGGAAATGGCTGCCAGGAGAAGTGGATTTATAGAACTGGCACAGAGCCCCAGCAATAACCCTTGGAAGCAAAAAAAAAAAAAAAAGGTGGAAAAATGCTTGGGGACTGTGTATTGGCACATTAAGTTGGGCACAGGTGCACAAGAAATGGGCATCTAACCCCTGCTCCCCACCTGCAAGGACCAGCATAAGGATCCGGGTTCCAGCCCCCGGCTCCCCACCTGCAGAGGAGTCGCTTCACAGGCAGTGAAACAGGTCTGCAGGTGTCAATCTTTCTCTCCCCCTCTCTGTCTTCCCCTCCTATCTCCATTTGTCTGTGTCCTATCTAACAATGATGACATCAATAACAACAACAGTCGTAACTACAACAATAAAACAAGGACAACAAAAGAGAAAATAAATATTAGAAAAAAAACAGAAGAAAGAAAAGGAAAAAAAGGAATAAAAGAAACAGCCATGAAGGTTGCTTAGAGGTGTCACACATGTGAGACATCTTGTATTTTTATTAGGTATTACCCATCTTATCCTATAGAAAAGGGTGGACAGTTTATATTCAAAGTTTGACAGTGTTTGTTTCCACATAGTCTTTGCAACAGATCATGTTCTCATACTTTCTACTTATTATACCTTCTTGGGTCAGCGATAGAGTAAAATGTCTATTTACTCTATCTAACTTTACTTATCTAACTCTTATGCCTGAGGTGTGAAGGTACCCAGGTTCAGTCCCTGGCACCACCATAAGCCAGAGCTGAGCAGTGGTCTAGTAAGAAAAAAAAATGGACAGGTATCTCTTATCTCTTGGTAAATGGTATTAATCCATTTGTAGTTTCTATCAGTTTCCAACATTCTCTTCTTTGCATTTCATAAGTATCTCCCAAAGTTCATTTGATGTGGGGTATACAGCTGGCATTTCTTCTCTAGAGAAGCTCACCCTTTTATCACAGCTTGTTTGTGTTGTCGACATTCCTGTGATCCATTCTATCTTCTATAATTCTGTTTGATATTAATCCTATTTCTATGGTTACTTTTTTTTACTGAATTTTCCTTTTACTTCCATGTCTTCTGTTTATAACATATCATAACACATTAGATAGGTTTATTTCCAAGAGACAAAACAACTACAGACTGTGTGTATGAATTGAACAGCAGGTGCAGCAACCTCTTATGAGCAGTGGCTTATTATTAGTGACTGAGTGGTCAGTAATTATTATTCCCATCATTATTTATGTAGTGACTTGGGGCCTGAAGAGCGAGCAAAAATTTGGTACTTGATGTGATCACTCACAGTTAATGTACCAAAGTTACTGAGACTTGAGCCATAGTTGATTATTTAGTACCTGCATATTGGGACTTCCCAATGCCAAAAGTGCCAGTATTTTCACACATGGGGTGAACTTTTTCACACATAGGGTGGCAATGATTTGGAAATGATTCTCACAACTGCCATTACCTCCATTCTGTTCCTCTCTGTTTCACAAATTATAAACAGCTGATTGGTTTTTGTAGGGAGCAAGAGCAGACAGGGAAAGGCAGACACAAGAGACACCTACACCTTCACTCCACCATCTGTGGAGCTCCCCCCCAGCTGGTGCTGTCCATGCTTCTCCGGGTTCCAGCAAGCTCATTCCCTGGCACTCTTGGGTGGCATGGCATACACTGTATTGAACTCAAATTCAGATATCTCTTAAAATACAGTTAGAAAATAACATATATGGGGAGTCAGGCGGTAGTGCAGTGGGTTAAGTGCACATGGCGCAAAGCACAAGGACCAGCAGAAGGATCCTGGTTCGAGCCCCCGGCTCCCCACCTGCAGGGGAGCCTCTTCACAGGCGGTGAAGCAGGTCTGTAGGTGTCTTTCTCTCCCCCCCTCTGTCTTCCCTTCCTCTCTCCCATTTCTGCTGGGCTAGCTTCATGGGCGGGAGACAGATGACCAGGGACTCATGGCTGAGCTGGGAAGCAGTGTAATGTTTATTGAGAAAAGAATCTGCATTTATAGTTTCCAGAAAGGAAGTGGTAGGGTGGAAAACGGGATGTGACTAGGAGAGGGGGCGGAGTGAAAAGAGAATGCAAACCAGTGGGGATTAAAAGGTGGAAAACAGGGTGTGACTAGGAGAGGGGGTGGAGTGAAAAGAGAGTTCGAACCAGTGGGATTAAAGCAGTGCCCTACAGGCAGGGCGGCTCTCAGGTAAAACAGTGATTATGTAAATAGACCACAGCATTAAGCAATGCAAGCGAAACTAACATGATGATCAAAACATAAGGGGTCTTAGAAGCAGAATTAGAAGCAGACCAACACATTTCTCTCTGTCCTATCCAACAACAATGACATCAATAATAACTACAACAATAAAACAAGGACAACAAAAGGGAATAAAAAATATTTTTAAAAAGAAAAGAACTCATATTTGGGAGAGGGGAGGCAATAACACAAAAAGGCTAAGCCATATAGATGGATATTATTTAATTTGAATTTTTTAGAAAGTGTGTGGGGGGGGTACAGATGGTGGCACACATGCTACAATGCGCAAGGTCCTGAATTCCAGTCCCTGGTCCCCACGTGAAGAAAGCTTTGTGAGTGGTGAAGCAGTACTGTGGAGTCTGTCTCTGAGAGTCTCTCTAAATCTGTAATTCCTTGGATTTTTCTCTATTTCATTTCTGTATGGCTAATATCATAGTTAGCTGTTCTGTTTCTCTGCTTGCGCATTTTTTTGTGCTGGTTATTTATGGCCAGCAGGTGGTGCTATTGTGATCTCTAGGTTTCTCTTGTTTGTATGGTCTGTGGCAGATGGAGGAGGGGGATATTGTGGCCACAAATGCCCTGTTTTATGTTGTGTCCTGGCCTTAAATTCAGAAGCCTAAGCCCCCCCCCCCCCGAGTTGAAGACTGAAAGGTTTTAAGCCCCTCTCTTCTCTTCCGGCCATAGGAGCAATGTTACTTGCTTGCAAATCACCAAAATGGCGCAGCTCAGAGCCTGCCCTGCCCAGAGCTCTGATTTGACTTTGCTGCTCTTCAACCTGCACCCGTGCCCGTTTTTGTTCCAACCACATGCAAGCACCCTCCTGAGGCTGCAGAAATTTCAGCTGTAGATTATGACTTCAGCTGGGTCTCTTGTATTTATTTGTTGTTTTGGGAGGAGAGGTTATGTGGTCCCAGTTATTCTATGGCGACACCTCCCAGAAGTCAAAATACGTGTTGACAGTAGCATTCTGAATATACATATTTAGTTTCCTTTCTTTTTATTTTTTTCTATTACCTTTATTTATTTATTGGCCAGAGACAGCTAGAAATCAAGTGGGAAGGGGAAGACAGAGAGGGAGAGAGACAGAGAGACACCTGCAGCCCTGTTTCACCACTCATGAAACATTCTCCCTGTAGGTGTGGGCCAGGGCTGGAACCTGGGTCCTTGTGCACTGTAACATGTGTGCTCAACCAGGTGTGCCACCACCCGGCCCCCATTCTTAGTTTCTAAATATATATTGATTCTCTACAAACAGCAAAAATGTTACTGAAGTCAGCAGTGTTTACCATAAACCATAGTCAAATCCGTGGAACTAACAGCACAAACAACAGCGCCTAATTTATTCTGTTTGAATCTTTGAGAAACTAAAGACACATCTGTCTTCAAACAGATTCTATGAAAGTTTAGTTGTGACACTGATATTATTTTGTCTTCAAGGTCTATGCAAAACATAACATGTCATTGATTTCTCTGAAAAATGAGACCCCATATGCACTGATGGGTGAGTATCAGGATGTTCTAAGGTGTGGTGATAGAATTCAAACTGCAGTTCAAAAATCTCAAAATGATGGCTGCTTCATATTAATCTAATTATTTTTTCACAATGAACAGCTCATGCTATATCTGTTCGCATGTTTATTCCATACTTACCAACCCACTGCTGTGTCACAGGTAGTAACAGTTGCTTTTCAGTCAGCACCTGATGGTATTTTGAGAGACAGAGAAATGTGACTTTTCTTTCCATTTATTGAGCAAGAAGTTCTCTCTTGTAAAAGTAAGTTAACTTGTTGATTCATTTATTTCGTTGATCATGTCTTTCTTGATGTTTGAAGAAATGCACATTAGATTTACATTTCTTCATGCACTTTGTTCATTTTCCTTTGTTTCATTCTTCTTGTGTATGTCCTTAAAAATAAGGAGATTCAAGGACCAGCGTAGGGATTCCGGATCGAGCCCCAAGCTCCCCACCTGCAGGGATGTCACTCCACAGGCGGTGATGCAGGTCTTCAGGTGTCTATCTTTCTCTCTTCCTTTCTGTCTTCCCATCCTCTCTCCATTTCTCTCTGTCCCATCCAACAACAACGACATCAAGAGCAACAGCAATAATAACTACAATAACAATAAAAAACAAGGGCAACAAAAGAGAAAATAAATAAATATTTAAAAAGGGTCAGCCCAGTACAGTAAACACGTCTTGTCTTTTTTCTAATTTTCTTTCTTTTTTTAACTTTATTTATTCCCTTTTATTGCCCTTGTTATTTTTTAATTATAGTTATTATTGTTGTTGTTATTGATGTCATTGTTGTTGGATAGGACAGAGAGAAATTGAGAGATTTGGGGAAGAAAGAGAGGGGAGAGAAAGATAGAAAGGGAGAGGGACAGAGAGACACCTGTAGCCCTGCTTCACCACTTATGAAGCTTCCCCTCCTGCAGGTGGGGACTAGGGGCTTGAATCCGGATCCTTGCACACTGTAATGTGAGAGCTTAAACAGGTGTGCCACCACCTGGCCTCCAAGGGTACAATTCCACCCAGTTTTCAATATCAGAGTTCTGTGTCCCATTCCCTCCATTGGAAGCTTCCATATTCTTTATCCCACTCTGAGAGTATGGACCATAATTCTTTACAGGGTGCAAAAGGTGGAAGTTCTGGCTTCTGTAATTGCTGCTCCACTGGACATGGACATTGACAGGTCAATGCATACCCCCAGACTGATACTCTCTTTTCCTAATGGGGTAGGGCTCTGGGGAGGTGAGGTTCCAGGATACATTGGTGAGCTTGTCTGTCCAGGGAGGCTTTATGGTAGCATCTGTTCCAGGCTAGCTTCGCGGGCAGGAGAGAGACGACCAGGGACTTCATGGCTGAGCTAGGAACGCAGTTCAAGCTTTACTGATGAGCAGGAATGCAGTAAAATCTATCTAAATAATCTCTATTCGTTAGAAAATCCTGTCCTTTCTATCTCCTGAGGCGGAAGTGTCAGGAAGAGGAAGTACGTAGGATAGGGGGTGGGGAGAAGGAAAAAAGCGCTCGAACCAGTGGGGATTAAACGGTGGAAAACAGGATGTGACTAGGAGAGGGGGCGGAGTGGAAAAAGAGCACAACCAGTGCAGGTCTCAAACAAAACAATGATTATGTAAATAGACCACAGCATTAAGCAATGCAAGTGAACCTAACATGATGATCAAAACAGAAGGGGGTCTTAGAAGCAGAATTAGAAGCAGACCAACACATCTGCAACTAAGTGGCTGAGAGGCAGTAATATATAAATCAAATTGTTCAATAAACAAGCACCCAGTGCAGGGAATAAGGCAAATGAAACTAGGGGTCTTGGTGTAGGAGGAAGCTAGGAAGTCTTTGTATGTTCTGTTGGTCTGCTTCTAAATTCTGCTTCTAAGACTGCTTTTGTTACATTGTTTGAGGCTGTGGTCTATTTACATCGTCATTGTTTTCATTGGTTTAATCCCCACTGGTTTGGGCCCTATTTTCCTTCTCCCCACCCCCATCCTATGTATTTCCTCTTCCTGACACTTCTGCCTCAGGAGACATAAAAGACAGCTTTCTAATGAAGAGAGATTAGAAGAGATTAGATTGTTGAACTGCATCCCCACTCGTCAATAAAGATTGAACTGTGTTCCCTGCTCAGCTCTGTTTCCCAGCTCTGTCTCCCACCCGCGAAGCTAGACTGGCAATGTTCCATGTGGCCCATGACTTCAGTAACTTTAGCCTGAGCCTGATAGCTAGCATGCTGGTGGACTCAAAGTATTGTCTGGGAAGATGGTGTCAGAGTTGAGAATAGGACTAGAAAGTTGGATTAGGGCAGAGAGGAACTCCCAAACATGAGCAAAGTATATAAATACCACTAGTATTTATAGTATATAAATACCCTATTGACCTGACCGAGGGCCCATGTCTATTCATACTTATCACAGGGGACTGTGTGACCTCTAAGTCCCTGTCAGTTTGAGCGCACAGCCCATGGTCACGGCTAGCAACATTCTAGGCTACACTCATTTTGGGACTAGTCTTCCTCGAGTGGCAGAGTAGGGTGACCCAGTCTCCCATCAGAGAGTGGGGCAGCCCCTCCCATTGCTGCTCTATAGCGAGGACAAGATTCTAGAGAGGCCCACAAGAGGGTTTTTGAGGATGTTCCTGATATAGGTGACCACTGATGGAGAAGAGAGGGATCTGTTAGAGGTCTAGGCCCATCATATCTATGTGGGGATCCAAGAATCCCCTGACTAGAACACCAGATGA
This sequence comes from Erinaceus europaeus, assembly GCF_950295315.1. NCBI lineage: Eukaryota > Metazoa > Chordata > Mammalia > Eulipotyphla > Erinaceidae > Erinaceus > Erinaceus europaeus. Next base: position 15,713,726 of record NC_080163.1, read on the forward strand.
TGGGGTGGCTTGGATTTGACCAAAAAAAATCCATCATTAAAGTACCCCATCCTTAAATAGTTCCATCCTCTCACTGCCTCTACTCAGTGACCTTTGCATTGAAAAAAATAAAAACAAAAACAATGTCTTGTCTACAGGAATTTTTGCTTGAGGAGCAGCGACCTGGACCACACCACTCTGTGTCATCAAATCCTGCCAGTACGGTGGCATCATGGTGGCTGTGCAGCAGAAGAACCAGGGTGACATCCCCTCCACTCTCTGCAACAGTGTGCCTGGCACTGCCCCCTGTACCACCATATGCATGTGGTTCCTGAGGTCCCCAGGCCCTAGGCCCTGCTGGCCCACTGTGCCTCAGAGGGCACCAGATCCATGCTGGTCTCTAGGGACAGGCCGAACCCCAACTTATGCCTCTGTATCGATCCATCTTCCCAGGCAAGATGGAAGTGATGGATGTCACCCTTGAGAAGAGGGTTACCAACTGCCACCTCCATCCTGAGCTTGGGGACCTCGTTCAGAAACAGGGAGGGAATCCAGAAATAATTTTTGGAGAGGGGACACAGCATCCTGGACCTTCATTCCTTCTAAAGGTGCACACCATTTAATGGCTGGTCCCAGAAGTATACATTTGCCCCAGAAGCTGTTGGCACCTCATGCTAGTAAATCTGGGATAGCCTGACTGTCATGTTCTTTATATGTGGCTTAGGTAAATAAGTAAAATAGTGCTGTGAGAAAATTAAATGAGAAAAACAAGTGCCGTGAGAGGCTTTCAAACAACGACACAAGTTGCCTCATTGTTATGCCAGCTCATGATGCTCCAGAGCTGGCAGCATTAGCAGCAATAAAATAGGTGGTCGATGTGCCCGCTTCCGTTCCAGTCCTCTGCAGTGGCAGACACTCCATGCTCGGGCACGGGGAGCTGGGGCTAATTTGGAGTCGGCTAGTCAAGGGCCTCCTCTCAGCCTCATCACTGAGGGGTGCAGAGCTCTGAGCCAAGTCTCCAAACTTGTGGTTCCGTAGTTTAAACAGCGGCACTGCTCCTGACTGATCTGCTCCTCCTGGCCTGGCCTGGCCTGGGTGGCTTGGGCCATAGGATGGAGCAGACATGGTTCCAGGCACAGTGCCCTTCCTCCTTCCTTCCTCTGTGCCCAGCCAGAGAAATGCTGGGTCGCCACTTCACCTCTGAAACTGGGTAGAGGAAGGTAGTAAGAATCCAGAACTCGCGGAGGGAGTCACAGCTTGCTTTAAAATCACAGCCCCTTCCCAAGCTCACCCTGAAAAACAACAGCATCATGGTAGAAGAAAACACACACAACTTTTCCGGTTTATGAACTACCGGGTCACCTGTATCAGCTTGTTAGTTCTGGGTAGTTACTCCAGCTCTGTCTTGGTCCCTTCTCTAAGCTGGGTCAACAGAACATGTAATAAGCCGTGGGACTGTCTTGAGGGTCAAATAAGAAAGTGGGTGGAAACCAATTTGTTAAATGACCGTTTTGAGATCTAGTAGCATTTTCCTTGACAATAGCTATTTTTGAGCCTAGCTGATCACAGCTATCAGCCGGAGACCTTGCATTAGAAGATGATAAGAGTTCAGATCAGAGCCTGGCTCCATGTAACGTGAGTTCCTTCCTATTTTGGACATCTGGGCTCTAATAAATTCCTCTCATTGCTTAGAAAACACGTTTAGGATAATCAACCCATCAAGAACCGTGGTGAAATTAATATCAGAGATCATCCCTAGACTGAGATCTGTCTGCATGTTTATTCCACCACGACATTAAACCACCACTGAAGTCCAATTCAGTGAGAGTGACATCAACCCATAGACACAACTACAGGATGACACCAAGACCTCCCTGTTTGGGGCCAGGCAGCCCACTGTCCACTTTCTCACTGAGGCCACGAGCATGTCTATACTATGATGACTTATCACCCAGCCTCTGAGTCTACTTTTGATGATTTGCTTTTTTTATTCACCTACACCCAACAAATGTTTTCAATGTTTTAAAATGTAATGTCCTACACATAAATCAGCATCACTTTTTTTCCATTTCTCTCCACACTTATGAGCATAGTAGATATTTTTTTTAGTGGTTTGAAAATATTTTTAAAGACCATAAATATAATTTTGCCCATGAAGATTCAAATCATTTTGAAATGATTTTTTTTTTTTTGCACACATTTTATGACCCAGTGAAAACTTGAACTTCAAGAAGAGGTCCTTTACATGTTGTAATCCTTCTTTCCTGCTGTCACTGACTCCAGGTTTTTGTTTTATAAGCTGTTTTATGGGGGGGGGGGTTGTGATGGTTTTAGGCACAGCTGTTGACACATGGTTACAGTTTCTCATCCAGCATTCTGGCTCCCAATGACTCTGTCCTGCTTCTCTGGGCTTCTTCCCTTGTTAGTTCCCTCCACACAGCCAGTGTATGTACTTTGAAACCTGGGGACAGGTGGGGACAAAGAGATTGTTGAGTCTCAAAAGACATTCAGTGAGCTGGCTGGGGTGCCCGGCTTGTGTGGGGAGGAGGGTGAGCAGGAGCACAAGGCAGGTGGGAGCCCGCAGCCTGGAGGGAAGCTCATCCTGGGGGGCTCGGCAGCGGTGTGTGTGTGTGGGGGGGGTGTGACGGGTCAGCATCACAGTGAAAAGCCTGGGAATCCTTGGCTCCACTGCCACCACCTCTCGTTTAACACTCATACTGGACAGGCTTCGGACCCCACCACCGAAATTCTTCATCCAAAATCCAGCGACCTCCTCTTTCCAAATGCTCAGTCCTTCCTGCTCAGCCCTCTCTGCAGAGAAGATGCCGCTGAGGGTTGTTCCCAGCTCCGCGAGGCGCCTTTCCACTTGATTTCATGCCTCGGTCTTCCTCGGTTATCTTATACTTACTTCAGCTTCCAGGACTAGGTCCTTTCAATTTTTTTTTTTTTTTGCCTCCAGGGTTATTGCTGGGGCTCGGTGCCTGCACCACCACGAATCCACTGCTCCTGGAGGCCATTTTTTCTCCCCTTTTGTTGCCTTTTTTTTTTTTAGCATTGTTGTGTTTATTGTTGTTGTTGCTGTCGTTGGATAGGACAGAGAGAAATGAAGAGAGGAAGTGAAGACAGAGAAAGATAGACACCTGCAGACCTGCTTCACCGCCTGTGAAGCGACTCCCCTGCAGGTGGGGAGCCAGGGGCTCGAACCGGGATCCTTACGCCGGTCCTTGTGCTTTGCGCCACGTGCGCTTAACCCCGCGCCAACTCTCCCCTTCCGATTTTTTTTTTAAAAACACTTCATTTATTTTATTATTGGACAGAGAAAGAAATTGAAGGGAGAGGGAGGTAGAGGGGGAAAGAGAGAAACACCCGCAGACCCGCTCCACCTGCTTTCCCCCTGCAAGTGGGGAGCAGTGGCTTGAACCCGGGTCCCTGTGCGCTCCCGGAACGCCAACACCTGCGCCCCCTCGTTCCTCCTGATTTCTTCTGCTTAACGCTGACAGGCTCCAAATCTCGAGCCTCGGATTTACTTGCGTCATTTCCCTGGTGGTTTGACATAATCTCAAACTTTCGCAAACCAAAGAAACTCTTTCCGCGTCACGAAGTGCGGCTGCGCGGACTCCCACTCCGCAGCTTCGCGTGGTCGGAGCTCGAAGGCGAGGCGGCGCGACGGCGTGACGTCACGGCGCTGGCCGTCCCGGTGGCGTCATCACGCCGCGCCCGCGCCCGCCCCAATTTTCGCGAGCCGGCGCCCCCTCAGCCGTTGCGGCTCCCCGGCTTTTCCGGCCGCCTCCGGTCCCGCCTCAGGCCGCCCGCGGAGCCCCGCTTGCCCGGCGGCCTCCCCGCCGCCCACCCCCGAGCGCCCGTCCCAGCCGGCCGCCGCCCGTCTCCCGCAGGCCTGGCCGCTCCCCCGCGGGGAGAGCGTCTCCTCAGGCCCATGTCCAGGCCGAGCACCGTGTCCCCGCGGCCGCCGGCTCCCGCCGGGGTGGGGGCGGCGGGCGGCCCCGGGGCGGGCGGCCGGGCCAAGGGGCTGAAGGACATTCGCGTGGACGAGGAGGTGAAGATCGCCGTCAACATCGCGCTCGAGCGCTTCCGCTACGGGGAGCAGAGAGGTGAGGCCGGGGG